>NC_064894.1:4547954-4850984 GCF_929443795.1 Astur gentilis | reverse complement strand
CAAAATATTGATGAGACACAATGCTGATTTTACAGTGATACAAAGGGCAAAGAGGAAAGGCAAAAAAGCCCATAACACAACAGCTTGTCATGAATGTCAAGCAGGTAAGTAGCTGCCAAAGTTATGGGGAAATTGAGAAATTAAACAAAAATGTTGGCATCCTCTCTCCTGGCACTGTATTTTTAATAAAGAAAACACATGCAATGGAATATATTCAACTGACCAAGTCCACTACTTAGAAACTGACAACTGTTCAAAAAGCTATATAATTATTTCAAGGTATACAGTGTCAAAGGAATTATTCTGAAAGTCTAAAAATGAAACTTTTGTTCTGATCTGACAAGAAAAGCTTAGAGTACAGCATTATTGCTTCTCCTGCAATAGCACCAGTGAATTCAAGTTAGCTGCAGTAAGAACAAAATATACATCTTCAAGATCCACTTTTGAATAAGTTTTAGTCAAAGTATTTCAGTCTTATGGCTGAAAAAGTTCTAGAATATTACAGCTGGAATATTACAGTGCTATCTGGTTCCAGTTACTTTGTTCTTATGCATATGTATGTTTAATTTAAAAGCTACTGCAATATGGAAAAACATATCTGTTTTTCTCAAGTGCATTTTATAATGGAGTCTAACCCTTAAAAAAAAAATCTTCTGCGCATAGCATATTGAACATAGTATCTAATAAACAGAAGAACCAAAATCACTTTTGGATATAGAAAAGGAAAATTCAGATCCAGTTACAATTAAGTCCGTTTGTCAGCCTCCATAGCCTGTATCATCATCAGGCTAAGAGAGTTGAGGAAAGATTCAGCTCACTTAACAGTAGGTGTTTAGGATCTCATTACAGTTAAAGAGTTCCAGTAAGATCAGATGAAGCAAATCCTACCTGTGGAGTAACTTCACTACATCAGGAGCTAATACAAATCTAAATTAATGCCATTAAACATTATCCTAATGATTCGGTACATTCAAAAAAGGTATTTTTTGAGGAAAGCTATTTATTGGCAGTAGACAATTCTTCTTCCAACCCTCTCCTTCCAGGTACATGGTGATAACCACACACCAACACAAGTGGTGGCTGTCAGGAAGGTTTGGTTTATTTAGATATTCCCGTGCTAGTTGTCTTTGCTCACCCACTTCATAGAATGTATACACTTCAACTCCAAAACATTACAGAATAGTTAATCTAGAGGAAAAAATCCATACTTCACTTGAGTAAGATTCAGTGGCTTATTTTACTTCACCATTCAGCTCATTATTTCCTGTTCAAATGCTTCTAACTTCAGCTGGCAGTTATTCAAGATAAAAGACAGAATATTCAAAAGCTCTCTAGTATCACTCTAAACTCCTACATACAGGGAATTTATGAAGTCACCTGTTCTGAAAGCAAAAATAAATGGGTCTTGCCAAATCTCATTACAAAGTAGATTTGCTATAACTGAAGTAATTTAAACCTTTCCTGAACCATTCCCAACTTCCACCGTCATTTCTTATACAACAATATCAATGAAATAAATAAGGTAAGCTGCCAAATGTACCAGTTCCTCGAAACAGTCATAACATCTAAGTTGCATTAAAAGTCATTTCAATGTGAAAGCTAAAACAAAAAGGATACTGATCTGTTTGAGGTCTTCGGAAGTTCTCTGGTAGATTAGCTTCATAGAGTAGTCTTGCTTTAGTATTTCCCATTTCCTGCATGCACTAAAGGAAAGTAGTAGAAAACAGTTAGTTCATGTCCATCAATACTTTAAATCCTGAAACAGTCAGAATGCTATTGGTGTGCTTAAAGGACACTGCAAGTTTTTCACTTGGAGACCACTCTGCTGCCCTATGTCTTGGGAGATGCTCCCACATGACAGGACGGCTGCCTGCCAAGACTTGCTGGACAAAAGCTAACAACATAGATGCTGTTTACAGTATAAACTAACCCTTCCAGTAAAAGATAAACTTTAATCTCTCAGGATAGCTCTTCAGACCAGGAGGAATAGGAGGAAGAAAATTTATCTGGTAGCAGAAAGAGGCTTCAGACTGGAGCATACCTGAAAAAGCCAGTACTCGGTACACTAAAAGAATGTAATCAAGAATCAGATGTGTGAACACTACCTTACTGTCACCTATAGAAAAGGGAAAGGCTTACAACATATCTTCCACAGATACAACAAAGAAGCAGTTTTCAGAGTCCCCATGGCAAGGTACAATATATCTACAATAAATAAAAAAAAGATAGCTAAACCAATTTAAGTGAGTTTTCAGAACCTAAACTCGTTACAGTAGAAATATAACACATTAAGAACTACTTTGATTATAAAATGTTTAAGTTGGGGGATCATGATAAACTCAAATCCTTTCAAAAGGACTTCTGGCATTCCCTCCAAACTGAAAATGTTTTAGGATATTTTACCTGTATTTGCTCTGGTGTCCATTGGTCCAAGTTGACAGACTTGACCCTTGATATATGGACCCCAAGATTTCGATGTATTCCAGCACATCTGATGCAAATAAAAACACCGGTGTTCCAAGAGGCCCATCTTGGACCTAAGGGAAGTGGGGAAATAAATTAGTTATTTTCAAAATTCCATATGCTGTGAAGATTTTCTTTGGCATAATTCTATACTGACAACAGGAATAAAGAAGTCTGAATAATGGCTCACAGCTCTTTGTCTAGGATATCTATTACTTCTAACAGTCTCCATTGTTAGCAATTTTATTTACGGCTTTCTACTTCTAAGTGATGTCACATAACATTAGAGTTAGCCAGATTAAGGTAGGAAGTCATATGTTGTGTCCACTGGCCTCCGCCTCCCACTTCCCCCATCTCCCCCCCAAAAAACCCAAACAAACTTTAGAAAGCTGGCTTACTACCAACAACAAGATTTTGCTTACATCTTCAATAATCTTTACAGCTATGTATCAGATGCAAGCATCAACAGAAATCTTGCCCCTTTTTCTCCAATTAGGAAGCTTCCTAAGACATGCATCTGTACTTAACTTGAAATTAAATGCAGGACAAGCTTACATTAACACAACAAATCCTTTAATACCTCATACAGCACAGACTTTACGACAGTAGCATACAAACTCTTACAGAATGGTTATACAGAGATTTACAAAACCAACTGATGAAAATATCCATGACTAAGAATGGCAGAAAACTGAATACATTCAGTACCCTTGATTACTAAACTACAGCACGAGTTGCCATTCACAGCCCAATGATTTTTCTCACAGAATCTGGCTGATTTATGAACATTAGCATTGTTTCTCATCTGTGTTGGCATGTTGAGACAGACCTAAAGCATGCTGGCCTGAACTCCCACTGTGACACGTGGGATGTTTGACTTAAGTTACTACAGAGTCTCAAATTAAAACACATTTATATCACTTTATTCCAGCTCTGTACACCACCATTATTAAAGGCACTGCTTTAAAGTCCATCTAGTTCTGAGCTCTAAAGAGGTAAGTTTTGATGGTTAAGTAATACTTAACCGTCAAAAGCAAGAAGGCGCATTGAGGAGTTGGAAAACATTTTGAGCAATTATTTCCCAACTTTGTATGACAGATGCGCATCTAGACCACTCATGCAACTGCAGCAGTTTGCATTCTGATATTAATATACTGTACAAACACCTTCCTAGAGCCTAGAAAAGAATTTTGTGCCTCCCTCTTCTGATCTTTAGCTTAGGACTTCGTTGGGTTGACCCCAGCCAAACACCCACAGAGCTGCTTGCTCGCTCTCCTCTCCTGCTGGACAGGGCGAAAAGAGAAGGAAGGTGAGAAGACTTGCAGACTGAGATAACAACAGTTTTAATAAATTAAGCAAGAACTCCACATAAGCAAAGGAGAAAAAAAAAAAAGGTATTTCTTCATTACTTCCCATCATTGGGCAGGTGACCAGCCACCTCCTAGAAAGCTGGGCCTCAGCACACACAACTTGCTTTGGAAGACACCACCATAACCAAGAATGTCCTTCTTTCTCCTCCTTTCCTTGAGCATTTATTGCTGAGCACATCATCATATGGTATGGAATGGTCAGAGTCACTAGCTATCCCAGCCATGTCTCGTCCCAGTTTCTTGCCCACCCACCCCTAGCCTACTTATCTGCAGGGGGGGGTGCAGAACAGGAAAAAAAAAAAAAGAAAAAAAAAAGCAAGCCCTGATAATGTGCAAGCACTGCTCAGCAATAGCCAAAACAAAGAAGCAGGAGAAATCCTTTCAGTTAGACTCCATTCTTTTGAATTGGTATTCAAAAATCCCAAGACACATTCACAGCTCCCGGGATTTGTTGCAAGAAGCCTTCCTCTTACTAGTGGAAATACTGGCTACGTTTTGGGTAGCCACCTTGCTTTAATTTGTCTTGAACAAGATCTCAAAAAGTCAGACTACCTGATGCCTATTGCTTGACCTTTAAGACCAAACTGATTAAGATGACTGCCAGTTCTCAAAATAAGTGCTACCATCATAAGATTAGATTTCAGGGTTCAAGAGATCTAACAGTTACTCATTGAAATCAACACATTTCCCACATGGCACTTCTACATTAAAACTACTACTTGTCAGGTAAGAATAAACAGTCAAGCTGTTTGCAATGTGTCTTAAAACAGTTCAACAGCTAGCAACCTGTTGACCTGCCTTTTTGTTTTCCACTATGAAACACTACAAACACAAAATAGTCACCCTGTCCTTACAGTCTGTGTAGATCTATAGTACAGGAAGATCCCATATACAATTTATACTGCTTTAAGTTTTAGTGCTCCTGGATAGAGTTTTGCAGGCCATTTGCCTCAACATATTAAGTTTCAGCTAAAGTAACACACCAGAAGAAACTTAAGCAAAAAACCTCCTTAGCCACTCCATTGTAGATAAAGTACCTCACCTTATGCAATTAATGTAGCCATGATGGTTTAGAAACAAAACGATAAGGCAAGGTCTTGTGTTCCCAACAGCTGCTCCAGTTTTCCCCCAAACTACCCAACCCAGGGATGTGCCTTCTAAAGAAGGAAGCCAGTTTTGGTCAAGTTGCTATAGGGACAGGAGGTGTTTACCTGTAGTATCTATATGCTGTCCATATTTTTGTCCTATTGGGTATTTACACAGCCACTATAAAGTTTTTACCACAACAGAGTTTGTACAACTACACATCACGTGATCTTCCTATTCTTCAGGTTCTTCCTCAGCTATGACATCCCAGATAGGCAAGTTCTACATTAATGAGACAAGACTGGAATGAGGGCTTGACATGACTGAAGACTATCTTAATAAATGAAGAGGGAGATCATTAACTCTGTCGTTTAATATTTTAACTTAGAATTTTGTTAACAAGAAGAAAGATCATAACACAACTTGTGAATTAGCTGGTTTTCTCCTGGAAAAGAACAGTTTCATATTTTCCCAGAAGCTCAGATTTCATTATTTCGTGCTTATTTCTGAAATAACACAGGGAAATCAAATATATTTAAGCAATAAAGTAACAAATTAAGCAGTGGAGTAACAGACAAACCCGAGGCCAGAAAAAATATGTTCACTTTTAATCTCTGAATTTATTTCAGACTAATGACAATATGCAACATTAAACACTTCAAATGAAAAATGTTTTAATTAATACAAATCAATTACAGCCACAGTTAATCAGTAGGCAAAAAGTTACAAAATGTTTTCTGTGTGGGCATCAAAGCAGCTGCGCTTCACTTAACCAAACAGTCAACTAAAGCTTAGTCTGTAAACCATCCTGTGTGAGAAATGTTTAACAGTAATTTGGACTGATTCAACACACAATCTGCAGTTATCTCAATTCTGTATGAAGTCAGGATCCTTATTTCTGTACACAGGAAATATCTTGCACTTAATAGGAATATTCACGTTTCTTCTCATTGGGTCCTTAAAGATACATTTGTTTTTCTTCATTAAAATTTAGAAAGTAACCTCGTTTATCTGCTGGATGTATTTTGCTAGCCAATTAAGACGAGAGACATTTGGCTTCAGAAAGGAAGACTGGATGTTAAGAATCTTGATGACTGCTGTTTTATGCTATTTAAGACACCTTTACATGCCAGTACCAATGCCTACCTATCAACAACTGCATTATACAGTGCAACTCCAATCAGCCAATATTAACATGAAATACTGCTTGACATAAATTTTAATGCAATTGTAATGTTATTCTTTTGAAAGCCATTTGAATACAAACTTTCTACTGGAAGAGCTGAGCAGCACTTCAGCAGCTTGATGCACCGCTATCAATGAGCCACTCTGATAGAAAAATACACTTGAAGTAAATTCTTCAGTCATTTAAGATATGAATAATTTCACTACTTAAAAACATTTTCAGCCTCTTTCGTCCTTTGCTAAAGTTAATTTAAGGAAAAAAAGCAATAGGACTTGTGCTGTCCTGAAAATGACCAATGCTTATACTAGAATATATACTAGGATACTGTGAAGTCCTTGAAACACTGTCTGGATGAACCAAGGAAAAAACTTCAGCAACCCAAAGACAACCATTACACATGCCAAGACCCTGCCTTCCAGGACGTAGCTGGACATCTGCCTGCTGATAGGAAGGAGTGAATGACTTTCTCTTTACGCTTCACTTGTGTCCACAGCTTTTGCTTTCCTTATTAAACTGTCATGATGTCAAGCCACAAGTCTTTCCACCTTCCTTCTATTTTCTCCCATTCCACAGGAAAGGAGAACACACGAGAGGTAGGGTGGGAGTTTGGCTGCTCACTGGGGTCAACCCACATCATCTGCTACTACATTAGTTTGCGTTCAGGAAGCGTACACCAAGTTTGGAATGGAAACTTGAATTCAATTAAACTCTCAGAAACAGCACCAGTTGTGACACATTTAGAGTATTTAAGGAGTCCTTTATTACAGACAATCTAGACTCTAAAAATGAAAGAAATATGTAGCCACAAGACAACGTTTCCCAGTATGTCTTTAAGTTTTTAGAATTGCTAGGTAACTTGTAAATTTAAGTAACGACCTGAAGAGAGCTTTTTCCAGTTACAGTAGACTTCCATGCCAGTATAGTTATTGTACAGAACAAACATTCTCCCTACTTGCAGAAATATCTACAGCTACTAAAATACCCTAGAACATTTCAAAAACTGACTTCAGCTGTTTAAAGCTGAAGCAATAAAGAGCTTGAAAATCATCTACATAATTTTAGATACAAGTCTTCACATAAGTCGATTTCAAGCCAACTTTTAAATTGCTGAAAAAGTTACCCATCTTCACATGACATTCTTTTATTCTAAAATGCACTTCAAAGTGTGAATTTTGTGAAAAAGGTATCATTTTTACATATTCTCTAGCGAGATGAAAGCTTTTGTCCTAATGTATTTCAAAAATTTTCCCACACTTCCCCTCTTCAGGATATCATTTTTGATGAGGTATTTCTCCTCCATATTATTTAAACTGGACTAGTACCTTGCATGTGCTTAAAGTGTGTGCGTATACTCTTTTATATCCCTTTCTTCCCCATCCACATAACTCATTCAGTTTGGGCCATATGTTCTACTCCATTATACTAGAAAGCTAACACTGCAAGAAAGAAGATGCTGCAATAAATGTTCACAGCATTGCTGACACACCCTGCTAATTTAATTAGAGCTGATAAAACCAACTTTTTGTGGGTACAGCTGATATAGATCTTTGGGCAAGAATAATGAAAGGAATGGTAATGCTGAAGCTAGTATAGTGCATTTCCAAAGGAAACACAAGACAAAACACATGAGTTTTTAGAAGTCCAAGGTTTAAGTTTTATTCCAAACTGCTCAAATTTTATTTTGATTCAGTGGATGCTGTCTTGTACTGTGTACAAAACAAGGCTTACATGATCGTGCTCATTTAAAATACTGAGAAAAAGGTACTATTACCTGCATTACAAAAACCATGGAAGCCTCATATACTAACTGTATATGAATCCAAGCAGTCAATACAGTGTGAAACATTGCTTTAGCTTTCTATTTGATTAGTTTGTATAAAAATCCTTTAACTGCTTTAAACTTCTCAGTCAACATTCCATCCCACACTCAGCTTCTACCTGCAGTAAGAAATTAGTGAGAAAGGCTATACACTACCAGAATGGGCAGGAGCAGCAGTATCTGTCACACAAACAAGTTAAAAAAACCCAACCCCCCCCCCCCCCCCCCAAAAAAAAAACCCCAAAAACCAAAACAAAACAAAAAAAACAGGCAGTGGAGAGCAGCACACAAAGTAAAAAGAGGGAAAAGGAAACAAAAGTACTGGGATATGACTGAATTGGGAGATGTCCACAAAGGAGCAAGTATAAGATTATTGCAGATATGACTACAAAGTAGGAAAATTATGGTGGTTGCCTCCCTTACCGCAGTAATTCAGATTTTCCTTCCCTCCATCACTCCACTACCATCTGTTCAGCTTCCTGTAACTGCGGGTTAATAGTAAAACACTTCCTTTTGCTGCAGCACAGGTGGTACCCGTTCTTACTAAACATCTCAACTTAGAGAGCAAACAGAGGTCAGAATTGGGGTAAAAAGAGCAAGCACACAGCCTTTCAATTTCATATTTGCCATCAAAGGGAAGGGTGACTCTTTTACACCTCAGCAAACTACTCTGAACCCCTTACACTATGTGCATAAAACCAGTTAGCCAAGAAACTAATAAGTTTGAAACAAAGTTTTAAATGAAGAAAGCTTGTCAAGCCTAAGTTTAAATAAGGTTTGTATTACAGAGGCACATAAAAACAGTTAGTTTTCACTTTACATTCTTGCAGTTACCAATTAGCAATTCTACAAGGAAGGAAGCCAGGTATTACATATAACACAGCACTAACTGCTTTGCATTTCAATATAGTCTGTAGTAAACTTATCTTGGGCCAACATCTTCAAAGACTTCTGACCGACTACAATTCTTCCTTTCACTCAACTGCACCCTGCCTGTCCTCCGACCATAAAGCACAGTGAAGTAATTTTAATTCTCTTCTGTTTCTCCAAATTCTGCTGCTGGTTGACAGACTTTATTTGTCAAATAACTGGCTCCATCTTGTGGAACAGAGAATTAACTGCAAGAAAATCTACACGACTCTTCTGATTCATCCTGAGGGGTTGCTAGCCAGTTCCTAAAAACTATCACTTTTTTGCCAAAGACTTACCAAAAAGCCCTAGTGGTTGCATCAGTACAAGCATGCCCATGCAGTGCTCACTCTCTCTGCATTACTCCCCCATGCAATTCATACTGCACAAGTGTTCTGCTACTCAAGATTTCAACCAGGTTATCAATGAATATTTTGCAGAAACTTCTGCAATTCCTACAAGCTGAGATACAGATAAAGATCATGAAGAGAAGACAAGCACTCTTGTACATCAGATACACAGAAAAGATGGAAAATGAGCAAGCAGCAGTTCTATTTTGTGTAATTCAACACAAGAAGAGCTAAGTAACACAGTCCCTCCTCCAGTAGCTACCCAGGGAAGAACAAAAGAACAAGGCAGAACTATAGTGACTCCTCTGAGTTTCTCTCCTTGAAACATAATGCACTAGAGACAGGGATTAAGTCAAGGCGATACTAAAATGCTCAAAAGCAATATAATTACTATCATCCATTTTCAGTCTAATCCTGCTGCTTCAAAGACCATCTCTTACTAACTTTGTTGAAGGCAGCTTAGTTCTCCCCCTAAAAGGTAGAATCACATCTACCATCTTCAACCATTTTTCACAGACTCTCAGTGGGGTGGGGAAGAGGAAAAAAAAATAATCCAAGAAAACACACACACCCCCCCAGCACAAAAAGCTTAACTGCAATGTTAGTCATGTCCACTGAATTAGAGTTTGTGAATTAAAGAACAAATCTTCTTAGAAAGAATAAAAGATCTTGCAGATCTTGCAATAGAGATCTTGAAGCAAAGGAAAACTGCACGAACCACAGCACAACAATCTTTATTCTCAAATAAAATGTTCTTCCAGGTCCTTGAACCTTTAGTCTTTTGAGACTACTGATATGGGACTATTTACCCATCACTTGATCCACTGAATTAGTTTCTGATTAAGCAAAACAAACAGCCTGAAGCACATTCTTGTGTCACATCTACTCCCCATTAAGCTTGATTTCTCTTCCTCTACAGTAGAACAGGCTTCCTTGCTTTACATCCACACCCAAAGACTAGGAAAACCACGCAATTGCAGTCTTTACATGCTTTTCAGATGTCAAAGTCTAAGTATGTTTATATAAACCAGTATTTTGCTGCAAAGGCAACAAAAGGCCGTAGCTTAAACGTATCTCTAGTCTTTAGAAGTCTCTTACAGCTGGCTTAGTAAGCCTGTGTTTTTATAGTCAAGGCCAGAATTTGAGAACTTAAAATTTGCCATATTAAAAAAAAGTGGGGGAGGAGTTCAACCAATAGGGGCTATTTTAGTAGCTATAAATAAAATCAAACTCAACAGCATGAAGTTGCACTGAAGGCAGACAATTCAAGCAACTAAACACACTGTTCCAGAGCCCAGCTTGACAACAGCTGAGATGTGTGGTTCAAGGTATATTGCAAGAACAGTGGGAAGACAAGCCTTAGAAGCGTCACTTGGCTATTTTTAGCCAGTGTCTGATAAGTGGTACAGAGTTTCAGGGACAGAATTCTGCCAAGTTTGTCTTTTCTATCTGGATAACCATTTTTCATTAAAAAGACATCAACAAATCCATTAAGCTCAGTCCTACTCATAACTCCAAAGAGGCTGTGTAGAAATATTCAGAATAAAACTCTTCCCCTGCACAACCTGTCCCACCTCTAGAAGTCAGAGAGAAGTATGTATCAACCAGTTTCAATTATTCCTTCAGCTTACTGAAGCATTTGCTTCAATAGCATCATTTCCTGTTAGCAGCACTTGGTACTTTCTAAAAAAAGACAAGGTTATGTAGTGTATTACAGTATTAGTAGGAAGCTTCTGGAGCTGGTCTTGACTGCAATTTTGCCATTGTCAGCAAGGAACTGCTAAAAGGCTTACTGTTTTAAGTGTACAATTTATATTCCTTTTATATGCAGAAATAAAAGGAAAATTGGGGAACAGTAAGCTCTTACAAAATGTTTTCTTAAGTTGATAGCTAAGCATCAAGTAAAAGCATCACTGATAAGAGAAAAAAAATATGTGTAGATCTATGCTACTCTGTCAGGATGTAGCAAGAGCCCCCCTGCATAACCAGGCACAGGATAAAGGTTATTAGAAGCATCTGCTGCAAAAAAAAAAAAAGTCTTCAGCCAGCAATTGAATTTCTTCCTTTAATGATGAGGAAAACCTCAGAAATAAAATTTGTTTGCAAGATGGGTTTATAATATAGCCTGTTTGCCATAAACAAGAATGAAAGGTTACCCTTCTCCATCAGAGACAAGTTACCTAGTAACTGCATTAGTCAGCTTCCTTTTACCATTTTTACTCAAATACAACCAAAGAGACTCTCAAGTAAACACTCCCCAAACTACACAACCTCTGCGCAGCCCTCAGTGACTTGAGAGATGCCCTTCCTTGTACATTCTGTATTACAAAGCAGGTACATGCACCTCCATGACCTCTCCCACGTGAACCTATGTTTGAAAAAGATACAGAGAGAGAAACCAGAGATCCAAGTCTGTAGACAAGAAGCAGAGTGCCAAATTTCAGGCTCTGGACTGTAGAAATACACCGAAACCATCTGTAAAGACAGGCCACTTAGTTTCTTGTACCAACCTTCTCTGCTACGCTGTTTTGTGCTGGGGTGGAGTTTATTTTCTTCAGAGGAGCCCTGTGTTTTGGATCTGTGACCAAAACAGCATTGGTAACACACCAATGTTTTAGCTTATTGCTGAGCTATTGCTCCGCCAGCAAGTAGGCTGGGGGTGGGTAAGAGTCTGGGAGGGGACACAGCTGGGACAGCTGACCCCACTGACCAAAGGGATGTCCCATACCATACGACATCGTGTTCAGCAATAAAAGACGGAGGAAGAAGGAGGAAGGGGGAACGTTCAGAGTGACAGTGTTTCTCTTACCAAGTCACCGTTAGGCATGATGGAGCCCTGCTGTCCTGGAGATGGCCAAACACCTGCCTGCCCATGGAAAGAGGTGAATGAATTCCCTGTTTTGCTTTGCTTGTCTGCATGGCTTTTGCTTTACCTATTAAGCTGTCTTTATCTTGATCCACGAGTTTTTTTCCACTTTTACCCTTCTGATTCTCTCCCCCATCTCACTAGCGGGGGGGGGGCGGAGCAAGCGGCTGTGTGGTGCTTAACTGCTTGCCGGGATTAAGCCACAACATCCATGTTCACTGCAGACTTACTCACCTACTCTCCTCCCCTACATGCCGTTTTCCCTCACTTCCTTCGTGGGTTCAAGAGACCAGACCAAGTAGATTTTTATGCTGCACTATTCACCCTTCTTGCCTACAGAAAGCCTATCTGCTCACCCCCAAACACTAATATACTGCAGTTCTCAGGCATGGGAACAGCCTACCATGCAAATGCAACCCCATTCTTGGACGATCCCCGAGTTTTACTGTAACATTATTAATCTTCAGAGCTGCACTTTCTGCGGACCTCAGGGTATTAACTTAACAAAAGACCATGGGAAAGAACAGGCTGGAGAGGACAGACAGAATCAAGCCTTTCCCCCACTTCAAACTCCAGTGGCATGGACATAAATCCTTTCCACAAGTGCCCAGGACTTGCATGGCAGCCTAGCTGCACCCCAGTACTGTACTCTCCCAAAGTCTCAGCAAACAGCTCAGACCTTGGAGTGCTTCAATACCCATCCTCGTAGGTGGGTTTGGGCCAATCCACAAAACACAAGGTATGTGCTCAGTGAGATGTTTAACATCTGCTATTTAAAAGATACAGCTACTGTATTTCCTCAGCCAGTGAGTAAAAACTGTAAAATAATTTAGGTGTGAATGGACTTCCTGAGGTTAGTTAGGCTAACTTGATGCTCCAAATTAGGTCTAATTAGACCAATCTGCTCAGGGCTTTGTTCAGTTACCTTAAAGGAATTCAAGACATGTTCCACCACCTCTATGAGGAAAGCTTGGTCCAGTATTTGACCACGGTTTAAAAAAATAAGACTTCTTTATATCCAATCACAATGCATCATGCCACACGAGGCTGAAATGTGCTTTGCATTTTTCTAAAGGCATCTTCTTGCTTACTAAAACTATGGCAGTCTGCTCTGAGATGATACCAAATTAAATATAATTCAAATTAACACAGTTAAGCATTTCAGCATGACAGACAATCACCAACACTCAGACATCATATGCCATTCTATCAGCTACATCCAAGTGGGAAAAGAAGAAACAAATTTACTTTTAAGTAGTGTTCTTCAGAGCTGTTTTAACTAGATTTGCGTTACACAAAGAAAACACTTGCTCTCCCTTTTTTTGAAAGTTATTTTTTCCAAAGTGACTGCAGAAGTTGTGGCTGTAAAATATTTTCCTCAAAATACCATTTCCTTCAGAAGCAGGAAGAGAAACTGAATACAATACCAAAGTACTCAGCTGCATTTAGTCTGGCATACAGAATTGTGACCAAGTGTTCAGAGTGGAATTAAGGTTGCTTGAGAAGTACCAGTACTCAAAAAGGACTCCCAAAACTTTGCAGGATCCTCTAGCATGTGACCTTGGATCTGTCGTATTTTATTTAAGACCTTATTTAAGACCAAACACTTGACAGAATCATTTCGCTGTATAAACATATGTTTGGAGTAACCTTTTTAAACAGGAACATGAACATCCAAACATCCATGAACATCCAAACTCCACAGAAATGGCAGCGAACAAGACACATGTGAAGGGGCATTTAGCATCGCTTCTTTCACAGGCTGCTTGCTATGGGCTACAAAACACCCAGAAAAGTAGAGCCAGGGCTTCAGAACCTTTACTAAAGGGAATGATAGTTACTTTTTACTGGGAACACGCAAGACACCCTCAGCAGTTGTGCTGGGTTAACCTTGGCTGGCTGCCACATGCCCACCAAGAGGGAGAAAAGATGAAAAAAATCATGGGTCAAGATAAAGGCAATTTGATAAAGAAAAGCAAAGGCCACGTGCAGAAGCAAAAGAAAGCAAAGATTTATTCTCTACTTCATATCAGCAGGCAATGTCCCAACGTCCGCCTCCTGGGAAGCAGGGCCTCAGTACACACAGCGATTGCTCTGGGAGACAAACACCTTAACAACGAATGGCATTCCCAACCCCCGTTCTCTTAGCTTTTATTGCTGAGCACAACATCATATGGTCTGGAACATCCCTTTGGTCGGTTTGGGTCAGCTGTCCTGGCTGTGTCCCCTCCACCCTCTTGCCCTTCACCCCCAGCCCAGAGGCCTTTGGGGGGAGGTTGGAGAGACAGCCTTGATGCTGTGTGAGCACTGCGCAGCAACAGCCAAAACACTGGGGTGTTATCAACACCCTGCTAGTTACAAATACAAAGCACAGCACTGTGAGGGGCTGCTATGGGGAAGTTAACTTTAACTCCTTCCCAGGCAGACCCAATACAGCAGTTCAGTACATTTAAAGTTGAAAATAACTCACCGAGGCATCACTTGGCAATGAGAACACAGACCAGAAAGCCTACACTTAATGTGTTATTGGCATGTCTCTTCAGTTTAACCACTGCTTAGGAGGGGAGCTCAAATGCACAAGCACATTTCTAATGAAGACGTAAAGGTGGACATTAAGTATGGCATTTACCATGTTTGAAGAAAAGGATGTTTTTGTCATCATCTACAGATAACTGGCAACTGAATAAATATCCCGTAAGTACATACCCTAACGGGAAAATCAGTTCCTATACTTAAAAGCATCGTTACTTGTTGATACACTGGTTGTTTCTAGAAATTGTTGCGAATGACAAATTTAAACACAAACGACTTGAACACACATTACAAGGAGCTTATTTAAAATAATCGCTCACTCACAATTGCCACTTTCTGCCATGTTTTGAATCCACCTGCAAGTTCAGCTGCATTCAAGAATAATAGGTTACGCACAATGAATCACTTCCATCTTCTTTTGCAGAAATTCTTATAGGACTACTACTGCCTTTAATCCTACTAATGAAGTCCTGTACTATGAAGCTTTATCCATTTTCATTCAAGCACTTCAGTAAAATTGCATTACAGATTCTTGTTCCCTCCTCCTTAAAGAGGAGGTAGTATACGAGAAGAATTTAGCAATCACTAGCCAAACGTGGAATATCACATTCCTTTTCTCATCCATACAAGAGGGACAGTTCCCCACTCCTTGTCAATATATCCATTTTATTACACAAAATCAGAGCCAGGCACAGCTTTGAGAAACAGAACTGCTCTTTTACCAAATCACAGCTGCAAAGTTAGTTGCTTGGCAACATTGCCTCCAAGTATCACACATGGCTGTCCCCAGCTCCACGCTGACAGGGACTGAGCTACATACAGTCTCTACCTCTTTTTCCTCCATGGTCAGCCAGAATTAAATACCTTTCCTCAAGAGAGAGGGCAACTGACAGTCTAGGTTTACTGAGATCGGCAGTACATTGACCTGTGCAGTTTTCAATTCCCCCTTAAAACTTCTCACCATCTCTGTAAGCTACAGAATTAGTGCTCTCTATATCCACACCTACCACAGCCTTGCAAGCATCAGGAGATTCTCTGAACCTCCAAGTTCTTCCTCCTCTTCAGGCTGCGATCCCAGAACACAAAAAGCGTCTAGCTCCTTTGGTGAGAGGAACACAGATCTACTCATAAGTATTTCAGATAAGCTGGAAACAAAGCAGAAATTCAGGTTCTCCAGAGCAGGTCAAGTACCATAACGCCAAGCGGGAACTCCATAACAGTATATACTCAGACATATACATTTATCACCTACTAGAAAGCAACAAGTGATCAAGACGAGAGTGGAGGATAAATAAGGGTTAGCATTATACCATGTAATCAGAGTCTACTGCAAACAAGATGAATATGAAACAGGTATCCATTCAAATCTATTTGCCAAGTTTTCACAAAGAAAATGAAAGTTGTATGTGAATATTTTTTTGTGAAGCATTTCAAGAGAAAAAATGTAAAAAGAGTAATATTGCTCATGTCCTCTTCAGATATTAATCAGATAAGAGGTCAGAATGAGAGGAGAACAGAAATCTGTAGTAGTTTGTTTTGCCCCAGCCTTCCAGGAGACATCATTTTTAGTCATAATACAGAGCTTCAACCAGCAGTTTTAAGATACAAGGAGATTTCTGACACAAGGGACTCCAGTTCCAAGCAACTTTCTACCAGCTCTAGGAGGCAGTTTAAGTTATGAAGGTATTCTAGATTTAAACAGCATTTCAGTCGAGAGATGTCAGTAACCTTTCTATGTAGCCACTCAATTCCCACTTGCTTCAAATGGCCAGATTTGGTTCTTTTTACCTCAACAAGACTTCTATATCAGCTAGTTCAAGAAAAGTCAAGACTCTACTACACCCTGTATTTACTGCTGTTTAATCACTTTTCTTTCTCATAAAGGACCTCAACTTCAAACAAAGAATCTATTTTTGATCTATGTGTGCAGATGCTTGCACTGGAAAAATAAAAACTTGAGTGATATCTGCAGTGGGCCTCCATACTGGCTCATAAGTGAAATGGATCCAAAGTAGCTGAAATTAGAAGGGGCCCCTGGAGATCATCTAGCCCAAACCCCTACTCAGAGCAAACTACAGCAGGCTGCTTAGGGCTGTTCCCAGTCATGTTTTGCATATGTCCAGAGATGGAGACTCCACAGCCTCTCTGGCTAACCTGCTCCAATATTCAACCTCTCCTAGAGTAAAAAAAATTATTCTCATGTTTCAGCAGAATTTCCTGTGTTTCAATTTGTGTTCATTGCCTCTTAGTCCCATCATTAGATACCACAGACAAGTCTGCCTCAGCCATTTTTGCTCCCTGTCACCAAGTATTTATACACATTGATAAGCTCTCCCCATCAGCCTTCTCTCTCCAGGCTAAACAATCCCAATTCTCTCACCCTCTCCTTGTATGTCAGATGCACCAACCTCTTCATTCTAGTGCCCCTTTGCTGGACTGCTCCAGTCTGTCCATGTTTCCCTTGTTCTGTGGAGCCCAGAACTGGACACATTACTACAGATGCAGTCTCACCAGTACTGAGGATAGGAGAAGGATTACCTCCCTCCAGCCCCTAACGATGCTCTTCCTGAAATTCAGTCCAAGACGTTGGCCGCCTTTGTGGCAAGGCTGCATTACTAGCTCATGATCAATTTGTGATCCACAAGACCCTCGGCACCTCTTCTGCACCCCCAGCACCCCCTGCCCAGGGGTAGGGCTTTGCATTTTCCTTTGTTACCCTTCACGCAGTTTCTGTTGGCCCATTTCTCCAGCCCATCAATTTTTCTGCTGAATAGCAGAACATTCATCTAGTATATCAACCACTCCTTCCAGTATTACCTCACCTCAAGCTTGCTGGGGGTGCAGTCTGTCCTGCCACATAAGTCATTAATGAAGAAGTTAACAAATGTTGGCCTCGGTATCAACCCCTGCGGTAGAGACTGGCCTCCAGCTCAACTTTAAGCTGCTGATCACAACTAAGCCCAGCATTCCAGCCATTTTCAATCCACTTCACTGTCTGTTTATCCAGACTGCACTTCATCAAGTTATCAGTGAGCATGTTACATGACAGTTTCAAAAGCCTCACTAGAGTTAAGGTAAAAAATACCCATTGTTCTCAGCCAGGGGACTGGCTTGGTGCGTCGGTCATTGTAAAAGGCTATCAGGGCAGTCAGGCATGATACCCCCCTTTATAAATCCACACTAACTATTCCCAGTCATCTTCTCCTTCATATGTTTTCAGGATTATTTGCTCTGTCACCTTCCCAGGGACTGAGGAAAGCTGACTGGCCTGTAGTTCCCTAAATGTTCCTTCTTGCCCTTTTCAGAAATGGGAATGACATTTGCTTTCTTCCAGTCTCAAGGCCCTCCCCTAGTCACCATGACTCTACAGTTATTCTGAGTGGCCTCAAAATGACATTGCCCAGATCTGTCTGCACTCGTGGGTGCATCTCAGAGCCCAGACTTGTGTACATCCAGTTTCTGTAAGCACTCCCAAACCTGATCCTCCTCTACTACTCAGAGTAAGCCCTCCTTGCTCCAGACTGTCCCACTGGTCTCAGGGACCTGGAATTCCTGAACACAAGTCTTACTAGTGAAGACCAAGGTGAAGAAGGCATGGCACTCCTCAGCCTTTTCCACATCCCTTATCACCAGGTCCCCTACTCCATTTAGCAGCAGGTCCACATTTTCTCCAGTCTTCTTTTTGCTGCCAATTAAAGCAGCAAAAGGTGTTCTTGTTGCCATTCACATATCCCCTGTCAGATTCAACTCCATGTGGATGTTGTCTTTCCTACCTAAACGCATGCCTGGACAGTGTCTCCATGTTCCTTGCAGGTCACCTGTCTCTGCTTCCACTACATATGCTTCCATTTTATGCGAGTTTTGTCAGGAGCTCCTTGTTTGTTTAAGCAGGCCCCCTGCTGCCTTTGTGCAATTCCCTGCTCATCAGGATGTGCCACCCAAGAGCTTAAAAGAGCGACCCTTGCGGAAAAAATAATCAATCAGTTCTTCTGGACCTCTCTATTCTCTAGAACCATCTCCCAAATGATTCTTCCAAGGAGATCCTTGAACAGACCAAAGTCTTCTCTCCTAAAGATTATGGTTGTAATTCTACTCTACTTTGTTCCCTCCTCTTCAGATCCTGAGGTCTTCCATCTGACAGTCTCTGCAGCCAAGACTACTCCTAACCTTTACATGCTCAGCCTATCTTTCCTTGTTCATAAGGAACAGGTCCATCAGGTCCACCTGAGCATCTTCCTTTGTCCTCAACCACTTGTGTTGATAAGTGATCATCAATGCACACCAGAAGCCTCCTAGATTTCTTGTTCCCTTCTGTTCTGCCCCTCCAGCAAATATCAGGCTGGCTCAAGTCCCCCATGGGCACCACAGTCTGTGAATATTAAGCTTGAGTTGTCTGAGGAAGGCCTCGTTAGTACTTCTTCCTGATCAGGTGGTCTGAAGCAGATACCCACACCATCACCAATGATGGTCTGCCCTCTAATCCCAACCCATAAACTCTCAACTGGCTCATCAGCCATCTCTGGGCAAAGCTGCATGCAGCCCCACTGCTCTCACAGAAAATGGCAACTTCCCCTCATCACCATCCCCACCTGCCCTTCCTAAAGCGCCTGTACCTATCTATTGCAGTCCTCCAGTTGTGCAAGCTATCCCAGTCTGTGATGCCAACAAAATCATAGCTCAGTCTTAACTCATTTTCACTCTTCCATAATACCTGAACAGTGAAGACTGGTTCAACAGTGTTACTCTTCTAGAACCTCAATGTGAGAATATCACTGAACAACTTTACCTATTCACGAGGCAAAGTCATTAAATCTTGGGGAATTTAGTTGTGGCCACAAGAGAACAAAACAAGCATCCAAGTTCCTAGCATAAAGCTGAATCATGCTCAAATGAACCTTAGTGAGCCACTCTAGGACAACATGACACCTGAGCTAAACCAATTGCTGACTACTCCCTGAGTAATGGCTGATAATTGACTCTTAAATCCTTTAGGGAACATGGATTAAAGAGGGAGTCACTCCTCCAGGAAAAAGGTACTTCCCTAAAAGTCTACTTATCACATACATGTATCTAATTGCTTCCTCTGTATTGTTGACAAAGACTTCTTAAGGCTGCAGCACAGTTGCTCTCTTCACAGCATTCAGACCAAAGAGGGGCAGATTCACAAGACAGCATGTTTCAGTTCCACAAAAGGAGATTTAGGAACAAAGCAAAGATCAACAGCTGGTACCAATGGCATCCTGCAGCGGCATCTTTTTCATGTCACTAAGGAGTAGCAGATCCACAGCTTAGGTACCATTAGGAGACATACACCAGTAGCCCCTGACCAAAAGAACTAGGGTGTCTCACACTTCAAAAGGCAAGAACATGGTCTCATCAATACTAATAATCACTTTTCAGGAACTGTCCCACCTTTATGGTTCACACAAAAGAAACAGCTTATATCACAAGGCCTATACTTCTGAACGTAGGGCAACAAGCTAAAGGATGTAAGGATTTCTGCATCTGTATAATCCACCTCAGAGAGCCTAAAAAATTACAACATAATAAAAAAAACCCACCACAAACAAAAACCAAAACACCCAAGTCCCACAAAATTACAACATAATAAAAAAACCCAAACAAATAAAAAAACACACACCCAAGTCCCACTAATATTTTGAATAGTGGTCACAGAAAAATTTAAGTTGAAAGGGACCTCCAGAGGTCATCTAGCCCAGCCTCCTGTCAAGGCAATGCTAACTTCAAAGCTACATCATGCCACCTTGGGTCTCATCCAATCAAGTTCAGTTAAGTCCTGAAGAATGGAGATTGCACCTACAAATACCATTTTAAGGGCTTTGGTAAAAAGCCTGGAGGCTGTGCACAAAATTTCAACAGCAGAAACCTGTATTTGCAAACAACCTTGTTCTATTACAAGCTAAGTAGATTTCCTGTGACTTATTTCAGAATATTTTTCTGCACTACAAGAGGCAGGAAACAAATCCCTTCCTTAAGGCAGAAAAAACACCACTAGAGTCACCCAGTACTGCAACACCCTGCCCACTTACAAGTTTTAAGCTAAAGATGCCACATCCTCCCAGCAAGAGAGGTGAAGATCTCTTTTCTTGGGCAAGAAAATTAATTGTAGCTCTTAGGGCCACAACAGCAACTAATTCCTAACAAAGTTTCAGTGTCATGCAACCAGCCTCGGCCACAGGTAAAAGGGTATAGTACAAAAACAAAGCATTGGGGTAGTTTTATTTATTAGCAGGGAAGCAGGAAAAAAGTCCTGGTGACACAGTGCCGAGAGAGACTGAAGGGAGTTTCTGGTCCCTTATGGTCTTTGAAGGTGCTATCCTTCACAAAGAGGCCAGAAAAATAACAGTGTAAGTACAAAACAATCACTAGGATTTCTAGTGATACAGCTTCTTACTATTATTACAGGTCAAGATATATCATTCCAGTTGCTAAGCTTAAGCAAGACCCACCCTGAATCAAAGCAGTTTGCCTTCATTATTCCTTGTGGAAGGATATCGCAAAGCCTCAGCAGACAGCTAGAAGCCTCCAGTTGTTGTACCTGTCCATTCATATTCTCGTCTGTTATGTTCATATGATCTTTACGAATCTGATCTCACAGCAGCAATACCAAACTTGCAGCAGAATCACACACAGAACTACTAGCAATTTCTTGATCCAAATAACCTGAAGTCACATCTGATATTTGCAACTATATTCACTGGTACAAGATATCTATAGAGCAGTTATCAGCTACTAGTTGGTTACTACTCTGCGTTTGAACTTGAGTACAGGGCTAGAAGTTGCACTTGAGCTGATGCGTAGAACCGACCTCCAACATAATCCAACTGTGTTCCATTTTCCCTGGCGTGCTACTTCAGCAGTTTCTCCACCTTAGGAGGAAGACAGGGAAGGTCTTCACCTGGGGAGGTACAGCCGCCGGTGCCTCGTCCTAGAGCAAGCTAATACTGTTGATGAACTGACCTGAAGCACTCTTACACTGACAGTCAGAGGCAAAAGCTGAAGCCTTGCACAGGCTGAAGGCAGTGGGCTATAAGAGTCATCTGTTTGCTTTAGGTTAATTCCTGAGGAAGAAGTACACTATTTATTAAAGTATACAGGCAAGATCAACACAGTGAGAAGACCAGCCATCAAAACAAGTAACACCAAAAGCAGCTTCACAAAAAGTGATGTTCATAGACATTTAAGGTAGTCTCCCAGCCGCAGAAAAAATCATATGCAAGACTCAATTGTCTACAAAAAAACCTGAGTCTGAACAGCTATAAAGATCCATGAAATATTTCAAGTTTGTTTCAATAGCTAGTTTGCCCATTTCAATTTAAACTAGATTTTTTCTCCCCCACTGCTAAGAGACTTTGTGTTTGAGATTGGCAAGTTGCTAGGGAAGTTAAAGTTAGGTTATTTGGAGCCAAAACTGTAATAATTGGTTCTGGCTACACAAATTTCAATACTGCAATCTTTCCTGTTCAGCCTCTCCCTACACTCCTAGGACCCTGTACCTGCTACTCTTTAGACAGAAAAGACCAAGACTTCAGTCTTATACAGCTATCCAAGAAGTATATAGTACAACTATAAATATTGGAAAGTATTTTCATTAATATTATAATCAAAGTAAGCCGATTTTAATCTGGTTGAACAACAGTGATTAACACATTAAGTGAGTTTTTGTACTAGGATTCTGGTAAGAGATAATTTAACTAGGCTTCAAGCACTACCAGGCATGAAGCAAACATTAAAAAACAAAAAAAAACAACAAACAAAAAAAACAGAGCACCTCCTCTGATACAGAAATTTATTCACCATTTCTGAATGCCCAAGACATCTGCAATTGTCTATACAAAGGTCTGCAAGCTTCCAATTATGTTATTTTAACTTTGTTACAGTTTAAAAAAAATCTAAAGCAGTTGACAACTCAGGTAATTGCCTTCTTGACAGAAAGATGAATTTACAGGCAGACCTGAGTAGTCAATCTGTACTGAAGCCAACATCCAAATGCAAGCATAACAGAAAAGGTACATTAGACAACAGTCACACTGGTTTCGAACACACCTCTTTTGTTCAAACATCATTAGAAACAGCAATATGAGTCTCACAGCCCACATTTGCAGAGACAGTCACACTAGACCAAGATTGATTGCCTTCAGTTTACTTTACAAGCCTACTTGCTTAAATGGCTGGTCCTTTGATACTGCTGAATATCTTGTCCCCTTCTAAGAAAAAAACCATGTCCTTTTGTGCTTCATCAAATTCTTCAACTTCCAAGTACTCGATTCAGTATTGTTTACTATCAGCGCCTAAATAATACCAGCCTTGCTGCCAAGCAGTAACAGAGGCCTAGGAGACTTCTGGCATGTTATAAGTAGATACTAAGTACATAGAAATAGCAAGTTATAGCCCCTATAGTCAAAGGGTTGCTGACTGAAATTAACAGTTTTTGATTTTGGCTGCATTTGACAAATCTCTAAGAGGCTTTACTGCTTAAGAGATTCAAATATCAGCTTTAGAACAACACTAAAAATGCCTTTAGTCTCCCTCTACAGTGAAAGGGGGGGGGAAAGAGTCACATGCTTTACAATACCTTTCAGCATAGTCTACAGACAAGACAGATGGACAAATCTATAGCTATTCCTTTCTCCCAGATCCTTCCAATTCTTGCTAGCTTTACCTAGTTACACACACAGAAGGAGCACAAAGGAATTTCAGTTGCTTACCTCTTTCAAAAATTCAGGATGACTTAAGTTACTGCCAACATGCCTTACTATTTCCTACAAATATTAGAAATAGTAGTATAACTACAACTCAGTAGTATAACACTGGGAAGATATCTACTGCCTTAAGTAGATGGCTCTTCAGATAGGGATGTAAAGAACAGTCAGTACACAGACAAGCCCTGCCTTGTCATCAAATGTCATTCCAACTTCATCACTCTTCCAAAAACCTCAGCGATTGCAAAGACAGTTCCAGAACCTTTGATTTTTAGGCATCTTCCCCACAGAGGTGCCATCTAGTCTTTCTGGTACCTGCAAGACTTACACTTCAAAGATGACATCTGGCAACTACCATGCGGCCCTACAGCAGGTAGTTTCCAACATTTTAGCAATGACAGTCAGATTCATAGCAGCTATTTCAACAGTTAAAAAGGCAAATACAGAATAAAAAGCACTACCAGAAACTGTGGCCAAAGTCAGCAATCTTCATTATTGCTTAATGCTTACTCTGGCAGATGTGTCCTCAGCTGTGGTCTCCACCTTCCAAAAGACTTGCAGAACAAAGCTGTCTAATGTATCTGCATACCTCATACCTGAAAGAGTAGGCCAGAAACCAAAGGATGGATTTGTTCTTGATACAAGACCACTAATAACAACAGCAAGATTACTTTGAGGAAGACCAAGAGGTAGCTTTTCTAATTCTTATACAAAGCAAGCATGCAATAATAGTTTCAAGCACGCACCTTTCCTATTTCTCACAAGCAATGCAGACAGTGGTCACAAGCTGAGAGAGCAAGGAGGACCAATTCAGTAATTTAAGACTGAATCAGCAGTAGGACAGGACTAAGTTCTGATGAGCTTCTTTTTGACGCGAGAAGTAAAAGCCAACCGAGAAGCTTTAATGATGTGAAGGAAGAGTTCAACAGTGGCTTTATAGTAGGTACAATCAAAGCAGTAAGTGATAAATATGCACGTAGGACCACATTAAGTTTTTTAGGGTCAAAAGGATGTTTATAAGATTTTAAATGATATCTAGCTACCTAAGAATTCCCAGAGCCTCAAAGAATAGCAGTTAAAACAGATAAACAAGTACAATCTGCAAGATTTCAACATCCCTTGGATGTGACTATCTGAACAGAAGCCTAGGGTAAATATAATACCTGAGGTTTAAGATGGACTACAACATCTATGGCAAGAGGAAGGAATTAGCAATGATAGCCTCTTAGCTTTGGTTAAGAACCCATGCTGAATTGCCAGCTATCTGAATGACCATACTGAAAACAACAGCTTTAAATATTTCCAGAATAAGACCCGAGATACAACTACAACTCAGTTAACACAAGCAGAGTTAACCATGAAGATAATGTTACCCAACAATTAGGTGAACAGGATTAAAGCAAAAAACAGAACTCAGGGGTTCCTACTGCACAACAGAAAGGAGGATGACAGACAAAGAAGCAAAGCTCACACAAAAGACGAAAGTAACAGAAACTGAAGTGGACAGCATTTCAAAAAAAAAAGAATAAATTACATGAACAAAAGGAAAAACATATGGTCTAAACATATGTTCTGAAGTAGGACTGACACCAGAGAATTCCTAAATATTTTGCCTTGAACAGTTTCATGTTCCTGTCTGCAGAACCCAGGAAGAGGAGACTCTCTAGTGGAACTGGCAATAGGGAACTCCAGACTAATGACAAACATGACCAGAGATGAAATGGATGCTGATAGTGATGCAAGAGGTGAAGGAGACTGTCACAGTCTGGGGAAAACCATGCAGACAGCTCACAGACTCTGGTTAGCTAACAGAGCCATGTTAAAAATTGCTGCCTCAGACATCACTGCATACCAGGACTAGCAAAACTACAACTTTGCCAGACACCAGCAAGTCATGAGCACTCAACCACCATGGATTAAGTGTGAAACACATTAGGAAAAAACAGCTGGCTGCAACTGAAAGAAGTATCCTTCACTTTTCCTTTTCTTTTGGTCAACAGGAAGTTTCAGCAAAGACTGATAAAAGGAGGAAGAGTTCAACAGTGGCATTAGATGCTCATGGCAAGCTTGATTTTCAACTAAACAACTGATTGTGTTTTTTCTTCTGAGCCACGTCTTCTGGAAGTATATATAAATCTAGACTTCAGGGTATAGCAGAGGCATCTCAAGATTGTTCACGCAACTCTCCTTCCTAGAAGGAAACTTCTTAAACTTAAGGAAAGGAATCTACACAGAGTGTCCATATATGACCATCTCTAAGCCAAGTGCCTCTAGACCAGCTGAAACTAAAATAAGTTCATCATTCCACACTCTCCCCTCCAACTATAGGAAAACCATACACTTTACTACAGGAGTACAGGCAAAGGCAGATGGCATTACAAAGCTAATACAACCCAAGACTTAAGAACTGCCAGAACAGGATGAGGCAAGTGCAAATTAAACTTGAAGGGAAAAAGAGAATAAAAATAAAACCAAAACCCACACAATTCCCTCAACATCGTAAGCTCACATCGCATCACACAGTATTTTCATGTCAGCCTTCCTGAGGGACAGGGTGAAAGCAAGCCATGCCTCTGGCATACAGAGAGACAGCAAGGGAAATGTGGGGTTGAGCAAAAGAAAAAACAGAATTCCTCAGAAGTGCAGTCAGATTTCAGTAAGGTGGCTAAGTAAAATAATTTACTAGAAAGATGGAATCCGAATTACAGGTACTAGCAAAAGACAGCCTGGTCAAGAGATTGGTAGGTCCTCCAGAACCTGAAGAGAAAAAAACCCACCAAACTCAAGATACATCAAAGCTTGAACTTATGAAAGAAAGCTCTTGTGACAGAAGAGAGATATGAAAGCATCAAAGAAAAGAACAGTGGATAAAGATACTCAATGATACAAATATAAGAAGTCGGAAGCTCAGAGCGTCAGCATTGCTGAACTGAAGTGCCAAAAGATACCAAGGACTACAGAGACTTACAAACGATACTTTGCCCAGGTGATGATTAGAAAGAAGGAACGCAGAAGACAGGACAAAAATTAGTTGGAGAATTCCAGACTCTGCTATTGAGCAACCCAGCTCCAAGGCCCACACTATGAACAACACACGTATGGAATGCCATCAGCAAGCAACTCAGAGCAGTGTTCAGCATGGAAATCTCAAGTGCCAAAAATGCACAAAACATACAAGCATGATTTTTCCAGAAAACCACCGGTTACGAGCCTTTTACACAGTGACCACAAGTCTGGGGGCAAGAACAGCTGTGCTAGAAAATGATTAAGAAGAGTTACTTGCCAAATATAAAGATTTATTATCTTTGGTGTAATCCCTACTATATACTTCTTACGGCTACATACTAGGAAAATGAAGTCTTATTTCTGGTGTATCAGATAACAGCATTGTGCAAGGCTCTGCACAATTTACGTCCGTGGCGAAAAAAGTAGCGTGCACAGATTGGAAAGGGACATTACATAGTACCATTTCTGGTTGCTCAAACTAGCTCACCATAGCTAACCTCCCGTTGAGGCGCAGAAGGACTGAACAAGGCAACTGTGGAGCTAATCATACAGTGCGAACACCCGGTTGTTGTTCAGGAAGTATTATACTTAAAACAATAACTTACTGTGCAATCATCTTGTTGAGGGTAACATCTTAATGAATCGACTCCAGATGAAAGAGGGATGTGCTACGTTTTTTCCATTTCAAAGCCACAGAACCCAAGGCAAATACAAACGCAAATACAGGTGTACTTTGGTGCAGCACAGAACTACCAGACCAACCCGAGGTTAAGATTTGACAGCGATACGATCTTTAAAATCCCATTCACCACCAAAGCTGGATCCCCGACACGATTAACGTCCAGATTCAAAGAGCCTGGCGCTGGCGGGACTGAGCCGACACCGAAGGGCATTGCTTCGGACGCCCAACACCAAACTCTTGGGGCACCTGCCCCTCGCCTCGGCCGGGCGAGATCGCCGGCCTGACCCACACCTGCCGGGGCGGGAGGAAGGCTCGGCCCGTCAAACTTCAGGAAAAAACGGGCTAGGCCAGCCGCCGCACGGACCCTCAAACCGCGAGGGGCTCCCGACCGGAGGCCGGACAAGCGGGAACGGGTCGGCGGCCGACCCCGAGGTCTCCCTGCCTCTCCCCCCCCGCCCCTCCGCTCTCCCCCCGGCCGCCGCCCCTGAGGGAGAAGGGCCGGTCGCCGCCGCCGCCGCCCCTGCGGACGTGGAGCCGGGCGGCGGCCCTTGGCCGGGCCTCGCCGCCGAACCCCCGCTCCCGGAGCCGGGACCCCGAGCTGAGGTAGAAGGGGGGGGCGGCCCTCCCGCCTCCCGCCTCCGGCCTCCCCCGGCCCCGCCGTACCCTTGGCCTCGCAGTCCGCGCAGTACTTGTTGTCCTCCTCCCGCAGCAGCTTGGCCAGGATGGCCTGGTGCTGCTCGTTCTGCTTCTGCGCCTTCTCCCGGCAGGAGCGGGTGGCCATGGCGGCGGGGCTGGAGCGGGGCCGGGGCGGTCTCGGCACCGCTGGGGACGCGTCGCTCCTGCCCTGGCGCAGCCACGGGAACCGGCGGCCGCCAGCGCCGACTTCCTCAACCGGAACTACTTACGGCCGCAGACGCATCCGCCTCCCCCCGCTGGCTGACTGACGGGCTCGCTCGTGCCCCCTCTCGCCGAAGATTGGGGGGGGGGGGGTAAAAAAATAGTCCTCCGGGTCCTAACGCCGCCGCTGACACACCGCCCTTCCTCGCGGGGCTTTCCCGAGAGGAATAGCGGAGGCGAGGAGGCGCCGCTCCGCCCTGGCTCGGCTTTGGGAAGCGGCACGGAGGGGATTAACCGTGGAACGAAGGGTCTCCTCTGCGAGAGAAATTGATATCCGTCCGCCGGCGGGTGACCCCGCCCTCCAGGTAGCACCTGTGCGGGGTGGGGCGGGGCGGCCCCGCCCCCAGGGAGGCCTGAGGGACGGCGCCTCGCGCCTCACTCCCGGCTGGCGGCCGCGGCTGGGCTGTGAGGCGGCCGGGACCCCCGGGACGATCCCCTCCCCCGGTTCCGACCCGGTTGGGGCGCCGGGGCCTTTCTCGTAGTCCCGGGGTTCGCCCTGAGAGCCCTCGGGCCCTGCCGGCCTCAAACCCGCCCGTCTTCGCCTCGCCCCCCCCCCCCCCGCTGGGGAACGCCAGGCGGGAAGACCTGCCTGGGTCGGGCTCCTCGGTGTGGTCAGCCTAGGCTCCGTCTGTGGGAAGGTGGATCTGTGCCTCCGGCTGCTTCAAGCAGTTGTTTTACCCCTTGGACTACGAGGGAGCGGTTAGTCCGTCCCTCTCCCCACAGGTGGGAACCCGCAGGTGGTAAATACCCCAAAACGCACGGCCAAGGGATCGGCCGGTGTCGGTGGTATGAGGTAGTCCTGTGTCCTTGGGGCAGGCGTCTCCTTCCCCACACCAGTGCTGGGGAGGGGGGGGGGAAAAGCTGTTACAGCCTCTTGATTGAACGGGCACTGGCGTAGCGTTAATTTGTCCTCTGAAATTTCTGCGAGAGTACATGTTTCCATCTGTAAAAAAAACATTATGGGTAGCAGAGACCTTGCAATAAGGAGGCCAGGGCTTTTTTCACCCCCGCTGAGGTGGTGTGAGTCTCCGAGGAAGGCGGAGTGGGATCCTGGGGCTGCTCTGTCAGTTGGACCCAAAGTACCTGCCGAAGTCGTAGCCCAGGCTGATTTTCTGCGGCCGAGGCTGCGCACCGCTATGCTTTCCCCCTCTTAAGTACCGTGCCTCTAGTCTCCCCTTTCTCCATTCTGTATTGGGTCCTTTTGCCTCTGCCGAGTCTTCTTTTCAGTCTGTTCACCGGTAACATCTTTTTTGTCAGCTCAATTCTAGCTTGCTTTGGTTTTTTTCCCTCTAATCCAACCCTTCTGGAAAGAGCTGAAGCCTATATATAGCCTATAAAATACTTAAGTGAGGCAGATGGAAATTCAGGTCTTTTCGCTCTCAGCCATTAAATTACTGAATCATTCTCTATATCTTTCTTTTTCTCAGATCCAATGGTGAACTAATTATCCCCTAAGTTTGGAAGAGTTATAACGGAAAGAACTGAGAATACTGCACATCAAGTTAATTAGTAGTTAATCTAGCATCTAACATGGGAGAATGTGTTTAGATCTCCCTCAAATAAAGCAGGGAGTTAACGTCTGCCCATAGGCTGAGAGTGTCCTGGCCAGTGAGTTATTGGGTATGAGGCTGCAAAATGAGGATGTGGTATTGATGCGTAATTCCAAGAGATGGCTTAGCATCCTGCTTGGAGGTGGGCATTAAGGGTTAAAGCTAAAAATACAGAGTGGCATAACAAAGTTGAGCTGCAGCTGCCTGACCGCCATGCCTAATTCCAAAGACTTACTGCACCAGAAGGAGTGTAAAACAAATGTTAATGTAGACTGATATTAGCCATACTTGGCTAGGGACTCAATTATTGGGGCACAGAAGTCCTGGCTGCTTAAACATGACATTAAACAGGACTGACTTCTTCTAGCTGAATACTTTACCTACGAGCATACAATTGTTTTCCTTTTCTAGCCCAAAGTGGTTTTAATTATTGGATCTTTTGTAGAGAAAACTAGCTTCAGCTAGAAGAGCAGCAAATACCTCTACTCCTTGCCATTATCCCAGGGCTCTAAGGAACACAATGCTTTTCACAAAGGCAAGAGCTGTGGGTAGGAATTCCCTGAGAGAGAAAAGTAGGTGAACTTGCCCCTCAAACACTAGGTAAGCAGCAGCACTGCCATTTTAGAAAAAAAAAAGTAGTTGCTTTTGCATGTTGTGACAGACTTGATGTGTAAATTACATGTAGTCTGACACTCTCTACCATATTGCCAGAAGGTATCAAATAGCTTTGAGCAATTAGTTTAATGTGCATCAGTTTCTCTGATTCTAAAATTAATACAGTGATACTCGCCATGAAAAGTGGCTATTGATCCAATTCCTGTGCTTGAAAAAACCTACACAAGTGCAGAGTAAGTGTATTGTTTGGTGTGTGCTTTGGCCCTTAGTGCCTTAAAACTAGATGTCCTGATTGCATATTTCCTGGGTCTAACTCGCGCTTTGTGCGCATGCTTGGGTGGGTTGATATGGGATATCCTGTTCTAACTGTCAAGCATGATGTGCTGCTTCTGTTCAGCTCTGCAAATTATCCTTTCCTTCGAAGTACTTATCCGTGCTTCTGTAAAGTAGTAGAAATATGAAATCACCTGCTTCACTATAGGGCTGAGATGAATAGCTGATTAATATTTTAATAGATAGTGCTTTGAAAACAGCATGCTGTAAATGCACTATTAGGTATTTCCGTGAGAACTCAAATGAATCTAGGGAAGATGAAAATGTATCCTTTCTGTGCCTTTGCTGCTTTTTCTAGATCCTAAAGAGAAATAGTGTTGTAGTTGAGAAGTTATTGCCTGAAGCATTTTTCAGAGGGAGAAAAAAAGAGAAGATGTCTTTCAGGATACAGTATGATTTATAGAATGGGTTAAGGTCTGCCCACACCATGCTGTGAAATACAGTGCAGAGAGGCCAGAGATGTCACCACCTAAGGCTCCTTCAGAAGGAGAAGATACACAGTTGTCGTGCTGAGCCTGTCAGCTTGGTGCCCTTTGCTTCACCTTTCATTAAGCCCTGCAGAGACAGCCTATACAATCCAGCTTTGGAATTGTTTAAGTACATACTCTTGTGTTTCAAGACCTGTATCTTCAGAATCGAGTGAGATTCATGTGGCTAACTGAATTTTCCGTAAAGTAACTTAAATACGGGAGTTCTGCAGTTTCCAATACTAGAGATTGTGTTGTGTTTGGTAAAAGCACAGATTTACCCAGTGTGAAAAAACTTCTTCCTAGCTGTCACTACTTGTCATCCTGTAGGCTATTCCACTGTTTTGCAGGGATACCTATAGATAATTTGTGAAGTTCATGTTGTCTTACAATCTGATAGCTGAAATCTGCTGAATATAATCTTCCTGGCTGAAATTCGCTGCAACTAGACACCTATCTTATTCAGAAATCATCCCATAAACCAGCTTTAAATAGTATTTGCTAATCAGGACATTATTAGCATAAATTTGACTTAATGGGGGAGAATGTATCAGGTGCAAAGTTATTAACTGCATTGAAACCAGGTGTTAAAATAGCTGTGTTTTTCTAACGCCTCATCCTCAAATATCGAAGTCCAGAAATAAACAGGGTTCCAGTTAGAGTTGTTGCATTCGAGAATTTCCGATTCATAAGAAACCTTGGTGCTTCAGATGTTTTCATGCTCTTAAGAAAACAAACAAACAAATATATATATATATAAAAAAAAAAAAACTTCCTGGGAAATGGACATTTCAGTAATGTTCCTGAAACTCAACTCTTCAAGTTGGCTCTCCAGGCCGTGGAGTCTGGGCAGCCTGTGGGGTCAGATAACGTGGTACCTGCAGTCCTTGGCTGGCAGAGAACGGCAGAACCTGAAAAGTTAGCCTTAACCACTGTATTTCAGCTAACACTTTAGATGGAATTTCTATCACAGACTTAAGAAAATCTTGAGCTATGAGCCAGTCACCCTGTCTACCCTTGATAGCCAGTGGAGGGAAACAGACATTCCTGGAGGTGGTTTGTCTTGTTCTCAGGCAGGTGTCTGACTGACTGGGGTGAGCTGAATTACCATCTGGAAGGGCCGGTGTTAGAAGGAGGTGAATCACTTTCTGGATCGTTTGTGTCTCCTCATTGACTCTAAAGGGTAGAGAGGGTGACCGCCTCTTACCTAAGCGTACAAAAGTTAGAGATTTAAGAAATGAATTCTCAGTGTTGTCTTTAATTAATGAGAATTTTTCAGCAATGTACTTTGTGTAGGAAAATTCCTGCCCAGCTCTAGTTCTGATATCTTCCATCAAAAAAAAGAGGAAGCTATAGTAACTTGACATCACATGAAAAAGCATCTGTATCAGGGAATCTAAAACTATACCAAAGGTTTCCTCATATTTTTATTCTTTGCTTAAAAAGAATCCAGCCTCACAAACAAATTCAACAGAGTGTTAAAAACCACAGTGTTTTTTTAAAAAAAAAAAGCCCCAGCCTTTGAAAATCAGAAAATTTAGTTTTCAAAGCTCAATTTTAATTCTGCTTTGATAAACCTTTTTAATGTTAATATACAAACTATGTGTATATTTGAACGTAATACATTAATTTATGCTTTACAAAACTTAAACTATACAGGACAGAATATACTGATACTATAAAAAGAATCCTTATGCGATGCAAAAGTTGTTAGGGACAAGACTGTCTAAACCATAGTTGAAAATACTTCGATACATAGGAGTAACAAGATTTTACCTCATCATCCCCAAAATGGGTATTAAATCTTTGACAGCCTTGTAGGGTCACTGCAATTGGAAGTCTGATCGATAACCATTGTGGGCTTGCTCCAGGAGTGGCATAAGTCATGTATTCTTACAGTTTGAGCACTTAACTGCCTGGTCAGTGAAGCAAACAGTTACAGTGTCAGCACCGAGATGGTTAAAAAGTGTAAAAGGAGCAAGATTTATAGGCGAGGCTGTGTTTTCAATGACTTCTAAGTTTCTGTACAGCACCTTGACTGGAGAGATATTAGGGGTATTAAATTTTTCTTCCAGTTTCTTGGTTCTTCCTTTACTTCTATGCAGAGACGGAGCACCTGGTATTCAGTGAATTATCGACACTATGACATGCCAGATAATGCAGTCTAATTTCTATAGGTGCTGAGCACTTGAAATACACTGAAATCGAAAGATTGCAGTGTGTTTGCACTCCTGAAAATGAAGACAGAAATTCTTGAAACTAGAAAGGGATCTCCATCTTTTATGAAGTGGCATCATCTAGTGACATCCCAGCACGTGACGATGCTTCACCAACAATCTTGTTTTCTTGAGAGTTATTAGTAAATCTGCATTGTAATTGTAAATACAAATTAGCACCTGGGAGGTGACTATAAATTAAACCGATGGATGCAAATGACTAAATACATTTCAATGAGCTTTGCTGTCAGTCATAATTGTGTAAGCTCAGAAAAAAAATACCATACTGTAGAGCTAATGTGCATATATACAATTATGTTTTAAACTACTGCATGTATTTGGCCACTATATTCTAGTGTGGATTATAGTGTAGGATAGTGTAGGTGGAGAATATAAGGAAATGGAAGCTCCATATGGTTCCAATGGAAGCTCGGAAGAGATCTGAAAAATTAAATGCTTTGCACTTTCCAAGCTCACGGCGTATTTTCAGCTATTTAAGGCTATGTGTATGTTTCAGCCTGAATCTTTTCATTTCAATTTATCTCATTCTAAGATTGGGCTTTTTGAACAGAGAGACTGTTAGATGGAACTTTGTGAGTCATGCCTTTGGCTTACTCAGGCTTTGAGGATAAGAATACCAGCCTTAGGTATCAGTAGTCCTTGATATCTAGCCAAGAAGAAGAGCAATAATCAGATGTAAAATCAGTTGCAAAATCATAAATTTGAAAGATTAGGGAGAAATCTGGAAAGCAAATACAAGGAGGGACAGCTGAGCTCCATCATTGTTACTGTTTCATGTGCTACTGTGGAAAAGGTAGTCTTTGAAGCTTAAAGTGTTTTGTTGACTGGGTAAATGACAGGATAGACACTAAAGCTTGGACAGTTTTTGGTCTTGGCTTCACGTGGAACAAATCTTAATTTTAGCTCTTCAACAATAGAAACGGTGATTCATTTAGCCCATTTTTTCACCCCAATGAAATCATGAACTTACAGAGAGTGCAGGTTAAAGACCAGCTGATGAATTGCAAGCTTCGGACTGTTGCAGACAGAAGAGAATTTATATATACATAGCTTTTGAGATGGTTTTTCCTCTGTAACAATATGTTTTGCCTTCTCTTTTCTGCAGTACTGTTTAAATACTAGTGTAAATAAATCAGTGTGTATCTTTTCAACACCCCTTATGATAAGGAGCAACTAATAATTGCATGTTAGATCTTGCCTGTTTGAAAGTCTGCAGTGGTCCTGCCAATGCTACCTACTTTTGTCTTAGTAGAATCTTCTTCAGAGAGGTGGAAATGTTGAGGAGAAACGTTTTAAACACTTTGATTTTATTTTTTCTCCTTCAAGATAATTTCATACTAGGGGAGACTGAGGGGGTGGGGTCATAGCAAATCATACTGGCTTCTGAGTTTCTCTGAAGTCCTGAGATGCTGAAGAAGGATCATTTCTACTTCAAAAGCTGGATATTTTTAGTGAGCAGTGAGTCTTTTATCAATAAAAGAATGTCCCTAGCACTCACAAGCTGAGCTCATATCTGCAGGAGAACATGTTTCTCCTCAGCCACTGGATACTCAAGAAATGAGAAAAGTGATTTGCTGTTAAAAAGAAAAAAAAATAAATCTCTTCCTTCAGCCCTTCTGTGATCAATCACCTGAAGAGAAACATACCTGGATATGTTCGCAGGGCAGTGGCTACATCTGGCAGCTAAAAAAATCTCCTGGGTGGCTGCCTCCTGAAGCATGAAATCAGTGATGGTTGCTGTGATGTTTTCCTTGTTTTGTGTACAAAACTTGCAGTCATACTGCACAGGAAGTGGGATGTCAGGAGAATATGAGCTCTGACCCCAAGAATTTGCAGTTCTTGAAGAGCTGCATGGCCCTACGCAGTGTATGCAAGAGAACAGGATCTCTCTGGACAAGTGTCTCACTGTCTGGGATTCCCTCCAGCTCGCTAGCTTGCTTCATCTTTTTCCTGCCTCGCTTTAGGCTGACTCTGGAATTCCCTCTAGATCAGGTTTTCACAGAATAGGGAAGTTTTTGTGGAAACCCCCTTGTAACTACATTGCTTTTCAACAAGTGTTTTTCTCTCTGTACAGAACCTATGCTGGTCCTTTGCCCCTCAGCTGTTTCCTTCTCCTGTTGTGCTGTATGGCACTGGTTACGCCTGACCTGGCATGTTTGTCTTTACTGATATGGGCCCAGATAGGTATGTCATGTAATAAAAAAAGAAAAATTAACATTGCAATGTCTGTGCTTTTATTACTATAGCATCTTTGACATCAAAGTCCTGCTCAAAATACTAGTACAGTAAAGCAACGGGGATTTTCTAAAAGCCATATTATTTTGATTATTTAAAAAATAGACTTCTCTCTCTAGAAAGTATATTGAATTTTCTCTTTTATGGCTTAATGATTTGCTGTTATGACAGACTTAATCAATCTGATGAGTTCATGTTCAACGTTCTGGCAAATATAATCAGCCCTGGAGTGTTTTCTTACTCCCCAAAGGCACATTGTTTCTGTGTTTATTTCATTCTGATGTTTTATCTGGAAACCGTATTTCTTTTTCTTGAAGAAAAGTATACTGTCCTGAGACGTATGTTGAAAGCCATGTGTTTAATTTACTGAATATGAAACAACCTTTTTACTTAGGAAGTAAAAGGAGAAGGTTATAGGACAAAAAGTCCAGCTAGCTAATGGGTGCAGAAGTTACAGAGATGAAAAAGGAAAAGATTAATCATGTAAAAATCACAGTGCAGATTTTAAAACAGTTTGTAGTAATAAAAAATACTGTTAGAGACTCCAAGACAAATCCTATGTCTCATTTCTAAAAACAATCTACACAATGTCCATTTGTTTGACTGCAAGATCAAGATCTACTTTCCATAACTCATTTATTTCTTCTGAATCTTCATTTTGTGTTCTTTAATGTCACTTGTCTGTCAGATTATTCTAGGGCCTTTGAAGTGCAGAAGGATGGTCTATTTTCAGGCTTTACTCCCATGCAGAGTTCCAGTATGCACTGCAAGTCTTTGAGGGAGGGATTTGTCTCCTGAAAAATATGAAGCATGTTACCGAGTACTATAAAATAATGAATAAAAAAGAAAGCAGAGAGATTCTAGGCTAAAAAAAAAAAAAAAGTAGATGTAAGTGTATCTTATATGTCATGTTGAGTCTACTAAAGAGGATCATTATTTGACAAGCGCTGCTTTTTTTTTTAATTTCCATACTTGATTCTGTGAAGACAGGAGTAAGTGCAGGGAGCAATAGAACTGATGGTTTCTGTTCCTCAGCAAGTGCAGGCCAGAGCCCACAGTATGGAGTGCTAACTACCTTTCCTATTGCAGGAAAGGCAAGAAAAACTTTTAAGTCATGCTGTAACCACTGCTGCTTCATGCAAATAGCTTTAATACCTTGCTAGACCCTGCTCACGTTCTTGGACGCTGTGCAGAAGGGGCCTTTCTTAATTGGACCAGTTGCAGGAATGACCTGGAACATGCAGATTATTGAAATCAGGTGTCCAGTGTAACACTTGTCAGGATAATTTAGACTCAGAGCTCTATTTAAATGCTGTTGTGTTAATACAGCACATTTAATAATAGTCTAGTGCTAGGCAGGACATAATCACTTGCTTTCTAAAGGATAATTTGTAACGAGCAATGTTGTCCTTACAACTCTGATGATGTGAGATCATCTCTGAATCTTCAGTTTAAATGACACACCCAAGGTCAGCCATTATCTCTATGTATTCTTACTATCATATAGTCTGATAGGAATTGTCTTGAATATCCACATGTAAAGCATTCATGTCCATGACAGCTTTTTACTGCCAGATAAGACTTCTGGTGTTCTCTTTATTATGAAGTACAAGCGGGCAGCCTTAGCAGAAGGGTCTTAATAATAAGTGAATTAACAATAGTTAAGGTTAAAATAAAATCGTTGTGTACTTCTAAGTGGTGTCAATTAAATGTATAGTTCTAACAAATCTTAGATCTTACCTAACGACAACAGTTCTTCAGTTCTGATAATCATGCAGTTATGTAAAATGTCATCCTTTTGACACACTATTCAGTAGAGATCCTAATTGGAGTGCTAAGATGGACTGCTGAACCCCTTCAACTCACTCAGGGAAGACTTATGATGATAGTATGACTTTTAACCAATGGAAGAATGCAAAATAAAAATGGATTAAAATTGCATCCAAGGGAAGGGTGTTGGACAGGTATCTTCCTCTGCTATTTCCATGGGAGAGGGTGTTTTTTAGTTTGATTAGACTTGGATGTTAATAAATATTTAATTTCATTTCTAGTTTGTGTCTGTTTTCTATGAAATCTCTCAAGAACAGCAGTGGGTTTTTCTGTCTCCCTGATGATTCTGAAGTCCCCTGTAAGTCAAAACACTGCAAGCAATTCACAGCTTCCGCTGGTTTCAGCTGAATCACCCTGCCTGCGCCTCAGATAACCAAGGAGAAAATTTCCCTGGGTGTCACACCAGTATTGAAATTTATCCATGTCAGTGTTATACAAGTTCCTTATTTTCTCTGTGACTTTCCCTCTTTGCATTTCAATAAAGACAAGGTTTCATGTCCCTCAAGTTGCAGCATTCAGAGACATGACAGATTAACTAAGCTTTTTAAGTGGCTCTCTAATTTCAGGGTGGTTTGCGTGACATTGATGGCATCATTTAAAACTACAATTCTGAGCTTTTTCATCTTTTTTGTAGCACACATTTCCATAACCTATTTGTATTGTATAAAAGGAAAGAAAAAATAATTTCCGCTGGCTTTTTTTGGACTGAAGATCTAACTACCCAATTGCATCAGCCTCACTTCTGCACCACGCAGGCAGATGTGTCAATACCTGTAATGTGGGTTTTCTTGTACTTTCCTGTGCTGTGCCTGGTGGTAGAGGTAGCATTTTTGTCTGGATGAAATGGGTCTAATCCAATACAATACAGGCAGTCCCAAGTCTGGTTTTAACTAAGTCGTTCCACCTCTAAGGGCTTAATTTCCCCATCTATAAGATGAAGATAAGGTACTGGCCTCCTTTAAAAGTGATATCAGATTTATAGAGGTGAAGTGCTGCTAAAGAACATTTTATTATCAAGTCCTGCATCCCTGGAGCTTGGATTAAGGTGAAGGCATTTGCCTTGTGCTCATTTGTTCTTCCTGAAATATCTATCTGCTTTGTATTTATTTTTAGAAGATGGCGTGGATTTTGAGGTTCAAGGAAACAGTTGCTTCCTGCACTGGAGAGCAGCTGTCTCGCCTTGTTGACCCTTTACAGCATCAAGCTCTCAGATACAGGAGAGTTTCTGGCATGACTCATCCTGGAATCGCAGCTCCCAAGAAGATACATCGGGGGAGCAGAATTGGAAGGTAAGCAGGTTTTCCCACATCTGACCCAATTTCTGGCTGAGACTAAAATACCCCATGTGTCTTAGATTCTGTATCTAGACTAGTACTCTTAATGTACCTAATTCACAAACCAGTTTGGGGGCATTAGTAAACAGCCTGATGCGTATTTCCAGAGTACTTTGTCTGTGAGACATGCTACAAGAGCCATCAGTATGAGAAGTAGCAGATGATAGAAAAATGCTACTGATGATGCATGGACAGTTTGGCCAGCTCAAGCAGCAGATCTATGGCAAGAGGCTTTGTGAGTCCCCAGGACTCTGAGGTAAATATCTGGGAGGAGGCTGCAGGACCCTAAGCTACAGCTAAAGCCAGTTTGCAGCCAGCAATATTTCATGAAGTTTGGGAAGTTCTTGCCGCTCATAAAACCAGGGTGAAGACAGCAGAGCCTGCAGAGCTGGTCTCCAGCTGAGAAGTGCCCAGCTGGTGCATATGCATGCACTGGGTGCTCTATATGCCTTGCTTTAGCTGTGGGACTTAGATATGTGGAGGCGCCTTCTCTTTAGTCCTAAAGCTACCTTCTTTCATCTGTGGTCAGAACCAAAAGGTCATATTTTCTGCTGTGGAAAAGCCCCTCTTTAGTAAACTAGAGAACAATTATTTTTTTTTTTTAAGTATTTTTGCTTTTATTAATTCAAATGTGGATGAAGGAAAACATTGAAAAATATATCAGATGTAATCTGCATGGTTGGTAGAATGTGAAGCTTTGTTATTAGTGAATGATTGATGTGAGGAGTCCTACTGTTTTGCTTTAAAATTTCAAAGATAAACAACTTCCATAGATGCAATTTGTTTAAATTGTACTTTTAGCATAAACACTATGAAAAAATATTGGCTGTTATTAGAAAAGTGAAGAAGTTGATAGTAAACTGAAATTAAGAAGAAATGGGATTTCTCTTCCTTCAACTAACCTGATTTTAATGATAATGAAACCCCAACAAAAAAAGAGATCTGCAGGAAGGGTAAAAACTGAGAAAAAGTATTGAGTGCTACAGGAAAGAACTGCTTTAAAGTGGTTAAAAGAGCCTAAGGTGTTGCACAAGCATGGATGAGATTGTTCCTTCTGAGAAGTTTTATTCCAGTCACACGCAGACATACTTGTTCTGAGGAAGACACACAAGAACTGACAAAGTATCCACATCCACACACTGTAAGAGAGACTGAATGTGACACACGTGGTTTGGTGTGTTAAAATCAGGGGTTTAGCTGATGTTGCCAAGAGGTCACTTGCCTGAGGACAGTGTGTGTTTGTTTTCACCACACTCTAACTGATAGATGCAGCTTATCAGTCTTCTCCTGTTTCTCTCTCCTCCTGCGTGGCCTCCAGCGGAGCCCAGTTACGTAGCTTTTTCTGACATGTGCCACTGTGCTGTATGAAATAGCCTGCAGATGTTGACGGCTAGGGAGTCTGAGAAACGGACTCCTTCACAAACAGGTTGACCTTCACCTGGCTGAATGGTGTTATCTCAGATTTTGTTCAGATGCCTCCAGTTGTGAAAACTGTTGATGTTATGTGTCATCCTGGCCCGGATGCTTGTGTTCCTCATTGATTCTTTTTGTGTATTTCAGCTTGCATTGTCTTGTATCTGCAATGAAAAGAATCCTTTCTTCTTACTGTAAGGGTTTAGATCAATAATTTCTCCAAAATTCTGCTGATACCTATTTCTTCATTGAGGGAGAAGACAGACACATGTTAATGTAACAATTAACCCACAGCAACAGTGTCAGCAGCCTGGACAGCAGAATGGGACCTCAGCACTTAGTCTTTGCTCTGATGCTTTCTCGGGCTGCACACAGTATCCACGTTTCTTTGCCTTCAAAAATATCTCAGATTGGTGTCCAAGAGTATCAATACCTGTACACTTTGTTGGACAGGTAAACTATGTGAATATATTGCATTTGAGTTGATTCTTACTCAAGAAGTATGTAAGGGGTATATCTACAAGCATATTTCCAAAGAAATTTTTAATTACTATTGTCCTCTGCAGACCCTGATTCCTTACTCCATGCAGTAACTGGCATTCCCCAGCATCAGCCAACTATAATAAATCCCTTCATACACAGTCTTCATTGTTCTTGCACTCTTCCTTGTTTTTCTTGTTCTTAAACACACTTCAGCTACGACTGACGTGGTTTAGTTCATATGACACAGCCCTCTGAGCACTGTTGACCATAAACTGAGAGAATGTTGATTACCGAGTATTAGGCTCTACATATTTTCCAAATTCTTCCCATTGTTTACTGATGATGCAAAGGAAGCATTTTGTGCCAGTTCTGTGACCGTTGCAGAACAGCAATACAGCCTACAGGTAGAAGAGCAAACACCACGAGGCACAGAGGCTGCACAAGCCTCAGCTGGATAAGAAGACTAAGAAATATGGGCTATATTTGGCCAGGAATTGTTTTTAATGTCAGGGATACAGCAAACTGTGCATACCTGGGGAGAAACCAAGAATGACGTAGGCCTCCAACCTCTTGTTTTGGCACATGCAATTAGAAGGTGGGATACAGATGATGGAAATTAGATGCTGTTCCTATTTGAATTTCAGGTGGAAATAAAAGTCATAAAAAATAACGTATATGAATAGGATTGAATGCTGTATGAATAGGCAAACGCAAGGATTCACCTATGAGTGTAAATTTTGAAAACAGAACTAAGCAAAAGACTGATATACTCGAGAGATTTCTCCACTGAGAAATATAACTGCATCTGACAGCATTTCAAATTTTCTTCTCCCATTACTCTAAAAGCGTAATGACGTTGTTACTACAAATGGGAAATACCCTACATGGCTTCAGTTGAATATTTGCAATGAGGAAAAAAAAAATCTTTATTCACATTGGATTCAGTGTCACATACACTAGAAATGTTACAGTTCATCAGGTCTCTAATTTATTCTCTATATTACTTTCTTTAATGATGTTTAGCTTTTTATTGACTATCTTTTTCCACTTAGGAAACACTACAAGTCCTCTTGACTAATCAGAGCATTAAAAAAATCAACTGTAAGAAACAATTTCAGAGGAGAAGCTGATCAAATGCTCCTTAAATTGTTTGCAAAGCTAATTTATACCTTTGTATATTAGTTCTGTCTCTTGCCAATTTTGTGTACAAGACATAGGACTGCTTGAGAAACACGGGGCCTGAAAGAGAACTGTACTGCAAAACTACATAGCTTAAAGGCTAAACTGTAAGACCATGGTAAGAGATAATGGAAAACTGAAACAGAAAATTGTCCCACCATTGTTCCAAAGTGCCCGCTACGAGGAGACTTTTACCAAAGCACTGGGTGGTACCTCCGTCAGGTGAAGGATACTGGCCTAACTGGATTTTGGGTATAGTTCCAGCAGATGCTAACAGTTCTTTTACAGGGTGGTGCATCCGATCAAGATTCCGCTTTCATGACCACAAAAAATGTGCATTTGCTAAACAGCTTCTCCATAGTGGAGATGAGACATTAGCATTTGCTTTTTACACTAGTCTTGATCTGCCTGTAACTTTTTCAGTTTTCAAAATGATATAAAATATTTATAAACTAACCAAACTCCAGAAGAAACACTATTAGCTGTAGTTTTACTACATAAAATATTTTATTATAATTGTTATCTATCAAGTTTTGATGCATTGTGAAATGGTTTCATGAAGCGCCAACCTCCCACACAGGGATGAAATCTGCAAACATTTCTGTATTAGGTGTATATATATATGTGAATAAGGATATGCAAATGTATGTAGATATTCATGTTCTAGAAACAGTTACAGTTTTCAGTTTCAGCTCTGTGTGGGAGGCTGTTATTGAAATAATTTCCTTCCATGGAGAGGAACAACATACACATTTTGTCTTGCCAGAGAAGACCAGAGGTCTAGTACTCAGCAGGAAATGCTATGAGTCCAGACTGCTAGCTATGTGGTGGCTGAGGTAGTTCAGAGGGCAACTTGCACATGGGGAGATTTAGGTTGGGTACTAGGAAAAATTTCTTCACCGAAAGTGTTGTCAAGCATTGGAACAGGCTGCCCAGGGAAGTGGTTGAGTCACCAATCCTGGAGGTGTTTAAAAGATGTGTAGATGTGGCACTTAGGGACGTGGTTTAGTGGTAGACTTGGCAGTGTTAGGTTTACGGTTGGACTTGATGATCTTAAACGTCTTTTCCAACCTAAATGATTCTATGATTCCTTACTGTTCAAGCAATCAAGCTGACTGGCTTCCCACAGAACTTGTTCTTGATGCACTGTAGTACATTCTGCTGCTCATGTACTAAGTAAAAATAACCCCTCCGTGCCAATCAATGTCAGCAAATTACCAAGGCATCAGTGGCCAGTCTCCAGTACACTGAACTCTTCCCAGAATCCACAGTAAATCCAGGCCTCTTGTCCTTGAGTCTAGCAAAGCAGTGTAGTCACGCTAAAACTGGCTGTGATAAGGCAACTTCCTTGGAGACAGCCTAACTTAAAAAAAAGAAAAGAAAAAAAAGGCCAGTAACACAAATACAGGCTTAGGAGAAGTTTGTTGTGTGTCCAGGAACAGTACGACATCCAGACCACTTCTGAAGTTTTATGAATATGTCTGGCTGTTGAAGTAGAGCAGATGGAAAGAGTTCTGTGGACTACAAAGTGAAATTTGGGCTGCTATTCCCAAATTAGGTTGTACGAGAATTTCCTACAGACCAGGCAGCCCAAAATGTCAGAGGGGTTTCTTGCCAGATTTCTCTACCCCCACTCATCATGTCATTCCATACCTTGCCATTTCTCTCCCAGCAATCAGCAGATGACAAAGCAAGTTTTCTTCCAAAGACCAGGAGCAATTGTTCTTTCCTCTGCTGAGGGATAACAAACCAATGTCATGTTTTCTGGTGCCACTGTGCTCTAAAATAATGCCAGCACCATCATTAATGCTGCTCTGCCATCGGTTGAAAGGACATAACCCTTTTTTGTTCCCATAAACCAAAAGAAAAAACACAGGCACTGCTGTGACAGGGAAAATCCTGGTACCAGTTTGGATGTGGAAACGTACTCCTGCCTCCCCTCCCTCCATGCCCGCAGCCAGCACCTGCTGGCAAAGGTTAGCCCACCCGCTGCTGAAAGTGCTCGTGGACCTCAGCGCTGCGCACGCAGGGCCGGCAGCAGAGGTGCTCCCACAACACTCCTTTGGTGAATGGCTGTGACCGCTTCCTGGGGTGCCCGTCTGCCCCGGCACAACTAAGCTGCCGCTGGTGGCAACAATCCAAACATTCTTCTTCTCTTCAGCCCCAAAGTAAATGAGGCTGCGGGCCAGAAAACACAAAATAAGGCATTTTAAGACACCAGTATTGCAATATGTAACAACTGGTTAGTTATACACAGACAGAGGGTTACCTCAGAGAGGTGTAGTGACACAGCACGCTACCATAATGCTCCGGTCATCTCATTCTCCCCCCTTGTTTTCAATAATATGGGAAGATGAAATACTTTTTATTCCCTTGCATCCCTGTACTGTTGTGCTTTCTGGCTTCCTGCAAAGCACCAAATCACTGCACGAATCCTGCTTAGAGTATTCCATTTTCTCTCCTTGCACAGGGTTTGCGGAGCACAGCAGGCCTCTGCGATACAGCTGGTATTACCCACACTTCACTACAAATAGTTTTACAGGAAGGACCATCTGGTGGTCAGCTGCCCAAATGCGCATTTGCTTGCCCTCCTCCACCTGTTCAGTGTGTAATTCAGCCTTTCCCTGCCAGGTGCTCTCCCATCAGAGGTCCTCCTGAGCGAGGGGACGAGAGGACGCAGCACATCTCCCGGAACAGCGGCAGGCACAGATGCCTCTCCGAGATCTCTGTTCTTAAGGAGGAATAAATCCCAGCTTATCTTCAAAATGGAGGCGATGTATAGGACCAGAAGGTAACTGCCTAGCTCAGAGATCAACCTCGTGTTATTCCAAGCAACTGCATCACTGCTCAAATGGAAAGGTCAGGTCCAGCGTCGGAGCCAACATCATGCATAGCAGGCATGCGCATCACTGATGATGTCACTATGTTCTGGGAAGCCCATTTTCCCGAAGCTCTGTGCCATTTAGGAGATGTTTCTACCCACAGCCATTCACAGGTGAGCCAACAACGTACCTGCCAGTCAGATCTGTACTGCCTTAGCACCGGGTTTCTCTGTGCAAACTAAGCCATCAACCTCTAAAAACCACCCAAGTGACTTGTTTCAGGACTGCCCCAACATACCTGTGTGTACATACTGGACAGACTGGGCCACAGCCACATGCTCTGAAAAAATGTTTTAATAACATAACTGTAACAGCTAAGCCACCTTCAACAATACCCAATTAAAGGAGGCCTTAAAATGAGTTTGGGTTTATGTGTAAAACTTTCAGGGAGACTGGTGCTGCTTGTTAGAGGCATCTCTTTCTCCCTCTTTGCACCCTTGCCTTCCCACAAGAGCTACATTTTACTAGAATAATGAACCTGAATGTGAGAGTCAGATGCAACTCAGGGATGGAGGAGTTCCAATCCGCAGGGATTACCTTTTTTATTTGACTGTCAACAAGATCTTCACATACAAAATACAAATTATCAAAAGATTTCCTTCAGAGAAAGGAGGGAGAGGGAGAAACATCTGCAATTTGTAATTAATTTTGTGACATATAGTGTTACTACTCCAAAGGAACTACAGGTACCTATCAAAAAATGGCTTCAAGTATGTCAAGAATTAAAAGCAGGATTAAATAATATACAATTTAATAATAATAGAGCTATAGCTGTCATTACGAGGCAGAAAAAAATGACATCACCATATACAGGGAGGATGAAGCAATATGCCTGCCAGACCAAACAGTTACCTGTCATTATACTGCAGTCCTATTTCAAGAAAAACATCTGGAAAAAAAAAATCTAAGAATCACACATACACACTGTAGAACTTCCAAGTGAAAGCCCTGGGGGCTAAAAAAAATAGGCGAGAAGCAGGATGCTCCCTGAGCTAAGCAACATTTGTTCATGTATCTTCTAGGAGACAAGTGAAATTTTCCCCAGCTTTCAAATGGAAACTGGAAACACACCATCCTCTGTTCAAGCTCTCACGAGGAAGTCACACAGTCTAAGGGTTTGCTGAGCAAATATGTTAATTTTTTTCTAGTCAGCCAGTTTTATCTTGATACTGGCTCCCTCTTTCAGCAGCACATTGGATGAAGACAGTTGTTAGTTTGACGCACTTTACCCTTTCATTGTTAGGGAAGAAACGCCCCCAAATTCCTAGGTCTGAGATACTTGCTGTCACCCGATATAAATATATCCAGTGTTACCCTCTTGGCTATATGATGCTTTAGGGAGCATCAAAGGCATGTCTGGGAGGTGGATAGGCAGAAGGAATTTAAAGTCTTCACTTCAGCCTTCTTCCTCTCACTTTAAGGGAAGCAAACTCCCTTTTACAAGGCACTGAAGAGCTGGCCCTTAACGTCCCCTTCGCTGCCAGCAGCGTCCGGGAAGGGCACAGGCAGCAAAAGCACTGCAGGTCCTCTGAGAAGGAAGCAAGTAGTTTACACCTCATGGTCACCCGCACCGCAGCTTCTCTGCTGTCAGCACCAGGAAGCTGACATCTATGTAATGGTATCTCGCTTAGGACAGCCATTTATTTACACAGCCTTGAAAGTTAATGGAGAGGATACACTTAAAACTTCCTCCCATTCACCATCTGTAGTGAAGAATTCATCTCCCCCTACTAAGACAGACTATTTTTTAGAGGCACATCCCTCCATTGCAACTAATTACGAAACAAGCACAGACAACTAAGTCACTTAATTTTAAAGCAGCTGATTAGGAGAGAGTCCCAGTGTAAATCATAGTTCCATATCTGGCTTGTAGAACTAACCTGACCACCCGTTCATTTCATAACTCGCCTAATTTTGTCAAAGACTAACGTTGATTTGAACTGCATTTTGATGGCCAGGTATGTCAGCTTTATTATGAATTAATTTGTTAAGTAAGGACCTTAAAGAGCTGCTTTGAACATTCTCATTCTAAAAATGGCAACATTAAAAAATGTGATTTTTTTACCGGCCCAAGACTATAGCTGCCTGGGAGACTTAATGCCTGGAAAATGCATGTCAAAGTCTTACTGCTGTAAGCTTTAATTGGCACTTTTGATGTTCTTTGAGGGGAAAAAAACTCCATTCTTACAGTAGAAAAATGCAGAGAGATGCTGAATATTTCTGAAGAAAATATATAGGGTTGAAGTTATTCATCAGCTTGATTTCCAAAGGATGGGAGGCCAATATCTGTGCAGCCTCATGACTTTAGAAGCCAGTGAGTAACTTCAACCTATTCTGAAAAGGTGTCAAGGAGAGAGAAATTTCCAAGGCAATTAAGTTCTTGCAAGCTCTGTGAAAATTAGTGGCTGGGAAAGAGGTCCAAATAATGCCCCCAGGGGCGAAACAATGGGCAGAAAGATGCCCTCTCTCTTGCCCTCTTCTCTTTCCAACAAGGAAACATGGAGAAAGACACTGGACCTACCAGAGGTGTAACACATTAATAGGAAACAGGACTTCCTTAGTTCTGCTCTTCACAGCACTCGTTTTAAATGGAGCTCTTTTTTCAGGATTTGCCAAAACCTAATTTTATAACTATGATTCATCTTCTACTATGCCACCCTTTCTGCATGAAAAGTCCTTGGGAAAATTACACGAGTACCCCCTACCACCAGCTACAAAGATGTAAGAGGGAGCACAGCCATACTGACATTAGAATGTAGGCTGCACATCTCAGCTGGTCTGACATGAAACACCAACCACCAGCTAAGTAAAGGTATTTTCATATTGTCTGTTATAAAACTGGCCACAAATTTTCATCACGGTCAGCACACAGAAACACATCTCACATCGTTTCCTTATGCTTTGATAAGCTTGATGCTGTGTTAGTGACTGATGAACAATTACAAAACCCACAGAACTTCCAAATCCTCCTCTTATAAATGATACACAGTTTTGCTATTTTCCTGACACTTCAGAACAAGGTGTTGTGGTCCATTTTAAATAACAATACCAAAATAAGTGTCATAAAAAGACATGTAACACATCTGTCACTACAGATCGCTGGAATTTGTGATCATTTATTGCAGTCAACTGAAGAAGTAGTAAAGTTTTATAACAATGTTATGGTCCTTTACAAACATCTGCTACCATAAAGGGTAATTTTACTCTGATTCAACTATATAATAAACCTTGTATTTTAACATAGTAAAATTGGCACTGAAATACATACTTTCCAAACAAGGCAATAAATAGCAAACAACTTCTTCAACTGTAGAGTGCAACTTTATAGATCTTGTAATAAAGTAATTACAGAGCAGTTCCTTCAAACAATAAATGCTTCATAATTTTAATAAAGTACCAAATGTAGCTATGCAAGCTAGCAGAAACAAGTTTAACTTTAAAAGAGAAAACCTACTACAGAAACGCAACATAGAGCTTTTTAGTAAAGAAAACGGAGCAAGCATCCTCCAGTACTACAAGAATTTGCTTACACAGGCAGAACAAATTTCCTTTGTCTCCCAGAAATTTAAAAGAAAATGGGTACAACCCCTGCTGCTTTACACTATTTTGCGAACTAAAAGAGCTACAAAAATAGATTCAATCAGTATTTATGATAAAAACATACCTGTAGCTAATCTAATGGCTACTGCCACAAGCCATCGCTTTACCCTAATGCTATAGCCCAGTGAATTGCTAATACTAATCATCTGGGAAGAGCAGGAAGACAGCACTGAAAAAGTGCTGAAGTGCTTCCTTCCTAACTGCAGACAGTGCAAGAAAACAAAACAGAAATGATCGTTTATGCCCTACGATATCATTGTATTGGTTGTTGCATTCAAACCATGATTGGTTTTGACAGGTACCAACAAGTGATTTTGCAGCACCACATTACGGGAGCCTAGGGCTCCCCTTTTTGGTAAATGCCAGATGGGCAGACCCCACAGAAACGCCCTCTGGCACTCACTCTTGGCCTGCTACGTGTTATTTTGCCCAAATGCTCAGTTTCTTATCTCTTCCTGACACACTCCCTAACCAAATTAAGCAGGTATTTGGTTGTTACTGGCAGGGGCCTGGGAGGTGGCAAAAAGGGCCTGAAGCTCCTCAGGATGGAAGTGTTATCCTCTGTTTCCTGAGTGCCAACCCCTTGACAGCTATTTACAACCCTGGTTAGCAAGAGCCATTTTAGTTTTTGGAAGAAAGCAAAATCCCTGCCTTCACGAGGCACTCTGTCTTGTCGGTACAGACAGTGCTCTCCGAGCTATCTTTCAAACCCAGGTCCTCCACAGATACGGGCAGGGACCTGCCCGAGCTCAGGGCAGAACAACTGCCTGTGGCTCCAACAGCGGCAGTCATCACCCACACGAAAGCAGAGAGGCAGGGGCCTGGACAGCGCTTGGGTCAGCCCTTCAACACAAAGCAGGGGGAAACTGAAGGTAACTAACCGAAACATAGGGAAAACCATGGAAAAGCGAGACCAGTTCCTTATATGCCAAATCAAAAAGGTGCAATTCAGCAGCCAGGGAGGACTGCAGGGGCAGTCTATGCTGAAGGGAGCAATCAGAACGGAAAATCAGGAACGCCAAGAAGTGGAACTGGGTAACCGTTCATGGAGTGCACGCTGGGAAGGGTAAAACCTGGTAAGAGAAGATAACAAACTCATGCAACAATCCATGGATAAGGAGAGTAAGAATTGGAATTCAAAATTAAAGTAACCATGGTAGCGTTACTGCCTCTTCACTAATTAAGATGTTAAGCCTATTAATAACGATGTAGAAAAGGCAAGTTTCCAATGAAAACTCCTGCTTCCTATTTGAAAAGGTGGTGTATTGTATGATGAAGCATCTTCCAACCCACTAGCAACCAAGGAGGCAAAGCATTACTAGAAGTAAGTATTTTAATAAGCAACATACATTAAAGATAGCTGATGCAGCATATCTTTTGGTAACTGAAAATGCCAGTAGATTTTGGGAAAACTCAAGCGTCGCACTACAGAAGGGAAACTAGAATGAATTGGGTATAAATACAGACCAGTTTTCCAATATCCAAACCATGCTGCAGTTTAAATTTATAGAAGATTAAAGGTTCAAAATGCAATTACCACCACTTAACATCTTTTATCAAAACCAGGCTTTAGTAAACCTCATTTTGCTCTTCAGCAAGGTACCTGGTTGATAAACCTAACTGAACAGTCTTAATACTTCTGCAGGGCATCATCGCAGCGAGTCAAACATCTTAACTCACAAGTAGCGTGATACTATGTCAGTAAAACAAACGCTGGGTACACAAACTGGCAGATCTCAGTGAGGAGCTCTCTCACTGGCTGCAAGTCGGGTGAGTTTTTGGGAGGTTGTACAGATTTGTGATAGGACTAGCACACTTTAAAGCTCTAATAAAACCATACAAAAGGCAAAGCTGGACAAAGCCATGCGTTCTTACACAGAGCCAGAGTAATGCAAAGCAACAGAAATCATGAAGTAAAGCTGAATTTCATTTGGGTACAACCTGCTTTGGCATAGCAAAAGGCAAAAATAGCCATAGAAGAAAAAGAAATGTAGGCGATAAAATGGGAGACTGTCCTGGGCTCTCCAAGAAACTTTTTTTCTGTCTTAATGCCCGCTGTGGTGCTCCAGCAAGAGCAGCTAATAGGAACTGTGAATACAGAAGCTGGAGCACTTAGAGTAAAAGAGAAGAGGTTAAAAAACAGCAAAACACCAGGAAGGAAACACAAAGGGATGAAGAAAACATTTACAGTTGAAGACTGGAGAAGATCCATTTGTTTAGGCTATCAAAAAGAACTTGCACAGAAACAGACCATATGTTCACACATTTTAATAATGACAGCTTATTCTTATTAATAAGTGCCCCCACAGGTGGTAGATTTACACTTTGCTACAGTTATTTACAACTAGGCAAATTCTTGAATGAAGAACTGAGCTCGGTCTGACTGAAAGATACCTAGTTCAGTGCCAGATAACTTAGTTTTAAGACCTGCAATATTAGATTATCTAATGTAATCAGTCTCCTTTCGACCATAAGGTGTCAGAAAGTAATGTTATTTTTCCCCAAGCAGCATTTAGCCAGTTTTCAAACAGGCATCTCCATGAATCAAGGAAAAGATAATGCAAATAGCATGTAATAAGCTAGGTTATAACGAACAGTGTTCTAAAACTGCATACAGAGCACCCCAACACTACTTGCAATCACGGGCTGACCCTCTTGGAATTAAGCCTGCATTTCTGTCATGCCATTTACAGCTGTCAGCCTGAGACGAGATAAAATGGCATTTCCATCCCTTCTCTACAAACAGGAAAGGAACCCCAACCCACTCTAACAGAGGCAGAGGGGATGGTTCTTGATTAAGGGGACTTTTACCAATGACCCACTGTGCTAAGATCAGCCACATATCGATCTCCTCCTCCTCCTCCTCGGAGTCTGTACTTTGGATGAACAGTGTCAAGGTTCATGAACTGTAAAGCTCTTTCAGCACTTTTAAGACACTACATAAATGCTTAAATACACAAAGAAATCCAAGCCCTTGTACATCTCAGTAAGATCCCAACTATCCATTTCACATCACTATACCTGCATTTATACTTGGATAGGGTAGACAGCATTACAGATCAGGTCTACACTGAGCAAAGAACAGCTCCAAAATTTGAGCTGCAGCATTATGTTTGTTTACATAGTATCTCTCAGAAAATTCATCACAAGCATGACAGAAACAAGAAGCTTCACAACAAATCCAGGCAAGATTTTTCTGTACATTATATTTTTTTAACAACTAGAAACATTAGCAATACAGACACATTTACGCATTAAAAATCTATACAACGTCCTTTTCTCTCCCAGTCTCCGAAACGTGTAGGTTCAGGGCCTCTAGGTCCACCCCTCTCTTTTGTAGCAGGATTGATTCCATCAGGGAACTCTAAAATGACAGGGAAAGTTCATTAAAATGCCTATAATGTTGACAAATGCAAAGATGTCACCATCTACAATGTTTGCCTCTTAGTTTAATTTTCAAATACAAAATTAATTCTCTTTTGTTTTTAAAGACAACCTGGAGTTAAACATTTCCCAGAGTCATCCAAAAGTAATTTCAGAGAGTGTTTCGACTACAGGCAGCAATATGTATGATCATATCCAGTTATGCAAATAAAAAAGCAACTCAATGCCCAAAGGCACGAAAGCACCGCAGTTTCTCATCAATTACTAGTGAGAATTTGTGTCATTCAGGTATGCTGTACATATGTTCACTATATCTAAAACACCAGGTCACTTTCTGTGTTTGTTTAGGTCTCTAATTTTAAGCACTCATGTTTTTAATTTTTAGCTTGAATTTTAGTTAAAATTCTATTATTCTTGTACTTAAAATACCATGTTTTCAGGGATACTGGTACGTTTTTCAAGAAGTAGCATGTTGATATTCATCAACACCAGACTAGATACCACAGTCACAGGAAGTACTGTAACATCCCAAATAGCTAAAATTAGACTTTTCACCTTCTAAAGCTTAAATTAAGCTCACTAAGTCACTCTGACACTCCTTCAGGAGAGGGAAACTCTTCCTAAGTGGGGTATGGATTGGACTTTCAGCTCTCTCTGTTAAGTGACGTGCTAAGGTTACACATTAGCAGTGCTTCTTTTGTTCCCAGCACCCTACTAGCTTATGCTGCCTACTCGGAGCTTTCCGCACCTCACAGTCAACATCCTTATGCTACTCAGTGCTCCCTTACTCAGGGCTGTCTCTTAAGAGTAGTAACTCCAGCCACCCATGCTGTGCAACGGCCACCCCACTGGGCATCGCCAAACCACGAAGTACGTTTTGGCACGGCAGCATCCGAGGCCGAGTGTTTTCTCACCCTGCACCGGACTGCAGGTATCCCTGAAGCTCACTGTACCCCACGCATCCCCTTGACACGCTGATTCTCCAGGGCCTCCCATATATACATGTAACTCAGGGCTCCCTCAGTCATATCCCTACTTCAGCCCTGGTGGGCAACACAAGTAATGAGGAACAGGGCTGAAAATGAGGAAAGACAACAGCAGAAACCCTGGAGAACAGAGAAAAAGGACAGTGATGGAGGGAGACTCACGTAGCTACAGGCTATACAGAATGACATATTGGGATGCCTGTTTAAAAATTCATGCAGACCAGGATAGGAAGTGTCACTATTTGAGCACCTCTGGCAGTAGAAGGAGTGCAAATGCATCTAATATTATTTTGTCAATGTCATCATCCCAATATCCAAGCACTACTGATGTGCTGACAGTGGATGCAGAAGCTCAGAAGATTTCTCCACAATAGCTACACAGCAGCGGGAATTCAAATAGCCAGCTTAAACTCTTTAAGTTTTTTCCTAACAACACAATAGGCAGTCAGCAGTCTAGCAAACTACTGCTGGTGTTACATGTGAAGAATATACAACTACATTTGAAGCCAAAAGAAACCTTGCGTCTTGCTCTAAACCTAGAACACCCAAGCGAAAAGCAAAAGATAATAATTATGCATTTGTTCTAAATGAAGCAGTGATGGCATTTATTTTCTTGGGAATAAAGGACAAGAATTAAATAGCTGCTTATACAGTAACTCCAACTCTGAGTCAGTTCTCAAGTGAGTCACAACCTGAAATTGCTTGCAACCATTTCAGAGATGATACTATAATTTTTCAGTCATTTTGTCATCTGGATAGTCATAGTAATCTATTGATATATTAAAAAAGCTTGTCCTAGAGGCCTCGAAATAGATAAACATGGTTATCACTACTGGTAAACAGTAGCAGAATATCACACTATGGTGAATAAGATAAAGCATGACTAGCACTTTTAGTTAAGAGAAGATGGCCAATTAAAAAGAAGGAAGAAAATAGATTCTGTCTTTCTCCTGTCTGATAAAAAAAGTATACGTTCCTAGTGACTTCAGCAGCAATATATCTGTGCCCTCAATCCTGTCAGGTCCTCTAAATGCAGCCCACTAAGGTCACTGGAACGCAACACCAACAGCAGTTCATTAGGTCTCCCCGGACCCCACCGAGTGGCTCAGCAAACTCATTATCTGTTGCTGCTTTTCGAAACACTACCTGCAAGACTGAGAGAAAGACTGACCACGAAATACAGCATGAATCAGAAATCTTTTGTGGACTAAGGAACAGAACAGGCTTTTTGGATAATTAAAAGTAGCTGGTGCCCTCATGAGTTTACTACCACCATTTATAGCTGTACTTAATAGACCAGTACCAGCTACATTTCTCAGAATCGTGCAGCGGTTTACGGTGGAAGGCACCTTTGGCAGACACCTGGCCCCAACCCTGCTCAAAAGGCTGGTGTTAGGTCAGGACATCCAGGCGAACTGGAGTATCTCCAAGAGGAGAGGGGTCACAGATCCTCTGGGTGACTTGTTACAGTGTTTGACCACCCTTGTTCGGAAGACTTTCTCCCCCATACACCATTTGCTGTAACCTGTGCCCACTGCACTGCCTCGTTTTTTTCAGAACCAGTAAGCTTAGAAAGCGATTCTGAAGTGCTGAATGCCTACGCCTCTTCTTAAACTGACATCAGCACTGCATCTCAGGGTCTTGCCTTTAAAACATGGCTTTCAATTTTGTAAAACATTACTTACTTTCCAGGGGTTCCCTCTCTATGCTGGACTCCTCTGGTTCATCAAATCGACCTACTGGTAACTTCGGTTTCTTAAGTGACTGCTTAGCAGGTTCAGATCTTCCTCCCGTCTTAGAGCTGGTGCTCCTCAGAAAGCTGCAAAGCAGCGATGACTCTATCAAACAAACAGATATGTGTAGCATAAATGTGAGAGTTTAATACTGAGTAGCTCTGTGACTGTTCAGAGCACCTCTGAAAAACCCTCTCTTCAGAAACTAGGGAGCGGGGGACAGGAAAACAAACTCCAAATATTAGTTTAACATTCAACTCACGAACACCTAAGAAATCAGCACAGATAATTATTTTTGGCCCTAGAAACATATGGAGGCAAAACTGTGTTAGTTGTATAACTTAGTTCACATAAACAGTGTATTTTAAACTGCTTGAACTTATCTTCACTGTTATCTTCTTGTATTTTAGACTCTGAATAGTAATTATGCTAACATAGACCAGTACATTCTGTTTTCCTGGAGAATTCCTAACCTCCCCCAAGAAACCTGCTGATTTCCAGGGCTTGGCTCATTTCCAGCAGCGTTTGAGTCAGAAAAAGCTTCTGCTTTCCCAAAGAAAAGTTTTAAAAAATAAAACGTTGTTCCCTTAGTAACAGGTTTTCCAGAATGTTGGTAGAGAATAGTTGGGCTTTCCTCATGATGGTAAAATAATTCAGCTGGTAGTCAAAAGCAGGACAAACTTCGAGCACTTTCAAGTTCAATTATATAACTGCATGCAAATGCTTTCATTAAAAGCATAAACTTTTTTCCTTTAAAGTTCCAACATTTTTTTAACGTAAATGTAGGAGAAAGCCTATTAATACCCATACCCATACAGTTCTTTCAAGCAGTATAAAAATGGAGGTGCACAGATATCAGAAGTCATAAATAATTCAAGAGTCATAAACTAGTCAAAAATTACTTATGAAGATATCTTAAAACGACCGATACTTCTGCATTTGGTTAAAAAGCCAAATGTCCACAGTGAGCATAAACTACCCTCTAAAAATTTTAGCTATTATATTTAGCTAAGACACATGCCTAAAGCAGCTCTGACTTTTCTTCAGAAGGAAGATTCAAACAGAAATCCTCCCTGTACCAGCTTGGGAGCAAAGTACTGGGAAGAACCATTATTCTACCTCACTGAAGAGATCGTATCAGGAAACCTTCTCAAGCAATGTGGATTAAACTCACCCATATATACACCAACCAACAATCCACCTGTATTCCCAGAATCAGCATATTCATTCATCTTAAAATACCACAGCCTTAAGATTAAACCCTACAGTCAAATAAACTATATTATGCCTGCCAACTGTTGCCAATGCCCCAAAGGGATTTTTTTTTAAATTATTTTTGCTTTAAGCATGACATAAGGGACTACCAACAGCGAAGAATCTAATCCTTCTGCAAACATTGGATCTTTCTACTCCTGCCAAACATCCTGTCATTCTTCAGCAAGCTGAAAGAGAACCTAGCTAGAAAATCAAATTAAAGCTGATATTCTAGCCCAAGTTCAAATAAGTCAGATTAAGGTACTGAAATGAAATTGATTATCTCAGTCAGCAGAGAAGAAGCAAAATCTATTTTCCTATTTGCAATACTTGAAATACTTGATATTATTGACCAAAATACATTCTTAAGATGTCAGAGATGACAGCTCACTATTAAGTACCTCTGAAAAACATGAAACGAACAATCAACTTTATCAGTAAACCATATTCTACAAATTGATCTTTGACTCCCTCATCCTTTATGGGCAGTTACAAAGCCATCCAATTTATTAATTATATAGCTGAATCTGAAAAGAAGTTGAAAATCCTGAGTCTTTAAAGTTGCTGCGCAGCCAACATCTGCAACATCCAGTCTTTTGAAGTGGCCCACAGACCGTGATTTAGCATAACAAAGCCAATTTGTGCAGCTGGAGCTGGGCACTCATCAGGATGCTGAGGGGCCAGAAGCATCAGCCAAATACTGCCATGAACCTAAGAGCCAAATAGAGCCTAGGAGGGACCACAAACATCTAACAACATTTTTTTCCTGGCTCTTCTGTTAACATATACTGTACTGGTCTGTTTCAGGAATATTCCATCAACCAGCTCACAGAAATCTCAACTCTGGATGGGGAAGGAAGCGTGGCCTGACCTGCAGCCCTACAGAACAGCCTAAGCTGAGCGTGCCTGTGGGGACAGACACTGTTATGCAGGCTACCTTATTTGTTCTCCAGCCCAGGTTTCTCCATAAACAAATCACCCGAGTCTCCTCACATAAAGGGCACAGACCAGTAACTTTCAAGGCCACAGTAAGTTCCCTCCGGCTAGTCTACAAATATTAAACCACAGCTTAATATTTTACTACCGTTTAGAAGTTCGCAGCAACGACAGGGAAAGAAAACCTTCGGAACAGATAGTAAGCCCCGATAGCAGTAGGTTTGCAATACAGGGGAGAATATTATTACCGGGGGGGGGGGGGGAAGCAGGAAACCTGTAGAGAACTAGGGGGGACGACACGACACATAAGCTGTGGCACCCCACCGCTCCTAACAGATGCCGTGGGCTGAAGAAGCGGGGGGGGTCTCACCGCGGGCGGCGCACGGCCTCCATCACCCACCGCCATCTTAGGCTCCCCTCAGCAACCCCAGCGCCAACAGTCGCGGCCGGTAACCTCCCCTTTCTCCCTCCCTCCTAACTCCCCGGAGTGAGAGACGGGAGGAGAGTCTGGGGGAACCCCTCAGCGGCAAAGCCGAGCCCCCTTTCCCGCCCTCCGCCCGCCTCTTACTCGCTGCCCTCGGCGCGCCGCGCAGCAGCCGCAGAGCCATAACGGCGCCGAGCCGGGACGCGTGAGGCCGCTACGGCGCAGGCGCCAACCGCCAGCGGAGGGGCGGGCGAGCGGGGGCGGGGCTCGCGCGGCGTCCGTTGGACGCCGCGCGAGCCCCGCCCCCGCTCGCCCGCCCGCCTGAGGGAAAAGCGGCGGGAAACGCGGTTTTAGTCAAGGCGGCGGTTTCGGACAGGACAGCTCACACCGGCCTTAAAAACAAAACCCATTCTCCCCCGCACCGCTCTCCGGCGAACGGCGCCTTGGGAGCCAAGCTGTCGATGAAGGTGCCTCCGGGCTTTTCGAGGTGCTCGAGAAATAAGCTACAACTCTCCTCTCCCCCCACCCCCCCCCCCCCCCCAAACCCGGAGCAAAGGCGTCTTCGGCTTTGCTCTGCAGTGAAGTTTACCGCTGAGAAGACCTATTTTTTTTTCCCCAATGTGTAGCGGAGCCCCGCTAGCCTTTTTTTTTTTTTTTTTTTTTAAATAATGAAACAAATTGTTGAAATAATACACAAAGACTGCTTACAACATGAAAGAATTTAGGCTGATGCCATAATGAGGTACAGACCCAGTGTTTGCCCTTCCAAACTAAGCGCTGTATAACTTCAAAGTTATCAGAAAATTATTTAACTATCATAATTATTTATTAATAAACTTTATCCCTCTCAGTCCTATACCCCTGCTGTTGCCCCTTCTGCACTTGAACAGGCATTATTCACCCTCCCAGGAAGAAACAGCAACCAAACCCAAGTGCTGAAACAGAGGACTTCAGAACCCATCTTTTCAGTTTCCCAGTTTACCCCATGAAGGTGCTTTTAACATTCTCTACTCTCTCTCAGTATAAACCTAACCCTGGGATGAGTTAACACCTGGGCTCATGGGGTGGAGCTCCAGTTAATTAGCTCCAGTTAATGTTTTGAATATGGCAATATTTGTTTTTTGTCACTCCTCAAACTGCTCCAGCTAACCTTGCTCTTCTGTAAAACAGAATTCAAAACACTGTCCACAGATACCAAACGGAAGAAGATAACTTTCACTCAGCTGTTCTTGGAGATCAGAGTCTAAAATAGCATTTTGTGTTCACAGCTGAAGAGTTTAAGAAAGTAAATCTCCTCGGTAAATTAACAGCAGCAACGCTCTGTTGAGTTTATTGCACTACATCTGGCAATGCCTACACACTGAGAGTGATTAAATTTAACTGACTGCCTTTTGTGTGACATTTTCTCAATCAGCTTTTTATAACACGGTTAATTGGACGTTAGAGGCCGAAAATAATAGGAAACCCTTTTCTTTATTCTAGTAGCAAGATGCCAGGCCTCTAGATCAGAGAGAATAAAAAGGAATATTGGTAGCTCATGCAGAAAAAACATTCTTCTGCCCAAAAGCAGTGAGAAAAAATAACCAGATCTATGCCAGGTCAAGAACTGATCATGCATGTGCTCAATACAGTAAAAACTATTAAGAAATCCTTACCTTAAAAATACTCATACCAAGTTGTCTGCAGAGACCAAGTAACAGTAAGCTCTGTTCCTAAACAGCTTACTACAATCCATGAAAAATCATGCTTATGTGCAACCTCAAATAGTAAGGATGAAATAGCAATGTAAGATTAATTAGGAACTGTTCTTGCACCTAAAATTAAGCTGAGGTCTTAAAAACTTTTTTTTCCCTAGTCTTCATTTACTGTAGTGCTATGAAAATGCAAAATTCATTTTTAACTCCTGAATTATGTATTTCTAGATCTTGTGGCTGAGGAGGTAATAAATCTGAACATTGGTAAATACAAATGTAGCACTCGCCACAGGAGTTTTCCACTTTGTGACTAAATGCAATGTTTTCTTTTTTTTTTTGTTTTCCTCCCTCTTTTTACTGATCATTTATCTCTTACACTGCATCTTACCTTGCAAGGAGGACTCAGACGATACTGTACTTTGCTTTGCTGCTCTAAAAAGCAGGGAATAAAAGACCTGGAGCTACTGCAAACTCTGCAGGAGGTCAGTTCAGATGCGCCGAACGTAAGCTGGCCATGGGGGCTATGTGGAGAGTACCACAACCAGCACTGCCCTGGGCAGCAAGCATGCTGCTTTTGCCTAAATGCCCCCTCTTCCTCTCTGACCATGTCCAGCAGCTTGGTTATCTGAACAACACACCTGGTCAGGGCTGTGCAAATAAGATTGGCTTGGAATGACGGGTGTTCTGTAGTTACAGAGTAAGTTCTCCCCCAATGTGAAATCTCTTGGCTCTGCTGCAAAGCCTGGTGATATCCACAGTAGGACATGAGCTCTTTTTCCAAATTAGCAGTTTCTAGATCTATAGGATCAGAAAGTTTAATTCTGATGGAAGATTCAGACAAACCATGGAATTAATTTATATATACTATGTGCAAGCAGAAGTTTAGACACTATCTCATTTTATGCAGTGACCTCCTAATAATATCACTGAGAGCTTTGCGAAAGAACGGTAGCAGCCTACTGCCTTCAGGGAAACAAGAGACTGGCAGCTCTCTAAAGGAATGTTAAGACCTTAATTTTTATCTCTTGTTCTGTAAGCAGCATAATTCTCTTTCAAGCAGCTGTAGGACACCTGCGTGAAAGAGAGGTCACCATCACTACAGGAAGATGAAGCCCTGATTCAAACAGAAAAGGGGTGAGATGGAGCACTTCATAGCTGCCACCGCATCAGATGACATTGAATTACGTATGTAAGAGTCCATATTTCTATCTAGTAAACAGAAGGCAGAAATAGGTGGGAGTAGGGAGAGTACGCCATGCAACACATGCACAGTTGTCCAAAACATCCAAGATGGCATGTGTTGTTCTTAGAGAAACTGCAGGTGTACCACGCAGTCTGCAACTGCAAATAGGAACTTCGTATGCTTCAAGGACACGTTGGGATCATCATGCCACTCGCTACTGTCTTACGGCTCATTCCTTTGGGGCTTCGAGGGCTACCAGACCACACAGGGACTGCACTGGGCGATACACATTAGCAAGGAGAAAATGAATTTAACGTTCTCTTAATTTGCCCTGTTCCTTGATAAACTTACATGCAAATATCACATGATTTCCTGCACCATCCATTTTCCTCAAAGCACAAACCAAATTCAAGCCTCCTTAACTGGATGTGATCTACTATAAAAAAAAAAGAATCATCTGGTTATTTCTGCCAGGATATTTCTGCTTTGCTAATCACAAAAGCATGCTTTACACTGTCAGATTTCCAGAGAGACACAACAAGACAGACATCTTTCAACAGTGACAGAAACATCTAAATACTTATGTACTGCGAGTAGTTTAACTTCCTCATTGTGAATCAAGGAAAATTGTGTAGACCTACCTCCCTAAACTGATATTCAAAATTCAGCCACTGGCCAACTACTGTTAACACTGTTAAATAAAAGACAGTTGAGATGTCAGAACATAATTTAAATATTTAGAACTTAGTAGCACCATTATAATAAAAAATTATCAATAAAATTAGACATTGTTATAGTGGGAATGTATTTAAGATATGTTTGTGTCATAAAGACTTGCCTAACACAACTCTGATAAAATACTTTCAAGTGTGTACATTGTCAAACTGTAGATGCTCATTTGAGCATCTTGTAAGCTCTAAAGAAAAAAAAATATTACAAAGACTGTATTATACAACAAATGCAAAATCACTTCATTATGAACTATTATTGCTATATTCATTTCAAATAATACAAAATTATTAATTATATACAAAAAAGCCTCCCCAGAATTTTCGTAATTAGCAGAACATTTCGGTTTCTTTAATTGCTTCCATTAGAGTCATTTGTTCATTTTATTAACACCAGATGCAATAACACAATGCTAAAAATAAACATGCATTATACAACAAATTTATATTTTTCAAAAAATGTTCATTACAATTAGTGAATGCACATGTAACTCTTCCCCCCCACACCTTTAGTGAATTATTGTTTGAAACAGAGAAAAGGGAAGGAAGGAGAAACCAAACTTAATGCTATTCAGCACCAGTAGAAAGTCAATAGACCTTTAACATTCCTGTATATCAAAAACATTTTATCTGTATCACTAAACAGGTAAAGTTTACAATATTGTCCCATTTGAAGATCGATTGATTTATATTTACAATACTTTGTAGTCAATAAAACATTTTAACAATATTTAAAAATTGCTTAAATTCATAAAAGTATTGCAGAAATTTATAACATTTACTTATTTTACGTACGTACAAGGAAGTCCATGTAAAACTGTCCACGTTCATCTGAAGAACTGACAGAGTAAGGAGCAATTTTAATACAGTTTGCAAAACCCCAATTATTTGAAGGCAGCTATCATTAAACATTCAAAAATCCTTAGTTGCCATTTGCTTCTGAAAACTAAAGTTCCAGTAATAAAATTGAGTATGTAAACTAACATGTTTTTGAGATCAGTAGAAAATATATTCCCACAGGCATAACATTTAACAATGATGATAATGATTTTGTAGAAAACTCTTAAGCTGTAGAACAGACAACTCGGTAACGGTCTTTGTGAGACCCACAGATAGAGTAATTGCCAAATAGCCAGTATTTTAGCAGCTCTTTGTGTTTCCAGTTAAACTTCCTACAGTGCTAAAATATGACAACTGAACGTGTAAGACCTTATTAGAATTTTAAAATCCAATTTATTTTGGCATCTAAAGCCTCTTTTAAAATGTAGCCAAGTAACATTGACTTCTGTAGTCTAAGAGTCAATAATAAACGAACCAAAAGTACGCACTGTGCTTTAATCTCCAAATAATTAGGTACCCAAAATTAAGAAAAAGTAATAGAAAAGTAAAAAGAACAAAATAAAAAAATATTGCACAGCCACGTTACCTAGAAAGTAAAGTTGATGTTAAAAAGCCCTAAGTGTGGATGATATAAATTATCTTCCATATAAAAAGTATAAATATCTCTTAAAATACAGCTGCAGCTATACTTTAATACCACACATTATTTGATTCTTCTGTTAATGAGGTAATAACCAAGTCTCTTACAATGCTTTTCTCTACTGAAAATATTTTAGGGCAGCAACAAGAAAGAATTTTTCTAAAAATATTTCTGAATCAAGAACAGCAATGTGTGCAGCTCTCCCGATGAGAGAATCTGCTGTATTGGGTAATGCATTAATTACATTATAACGAACCAAATTACATTCCTTATTTTGAAGAACTGGCAGAAGCAGGTTCTGGATCATTTCAGCATAAATTGGTCCTGCAGAGGAAAAGAAAAGTTGTACTGTGTGAATCACCAGAAACAAATACAGTTCTTTGACCTTGAACTCAAAACAAATACGGTTCAGAATAAGAGAGGTAATGATATATGTTATGCTGTTGTTCTGTCAAGACAGAATGTACAGGAAGTTTATTTTCCCCAGAAACATTGGAAAAATAATTTTAAGCTATGCATTTTAGTATTTGTATGTTTATAGTCAGAATGTGCTCATCAGTATTAGTTTATGTAATGGCACTACATAAAAGGTATTTATTTGTCAATATACAATGCTAGAATGCAGTTGTGCTGGGATGTCTCAACAGTAAATACAACTAGCAACCACCACTGAAAATGGGAAAACTACCTTTTCTTTCAGTGCTAATATTAAGCCTCAACTAAATACAGCCCACGTGCTCAATGCTGCAGCTTGATGTCCTCAAAAATCAAAGCTATTTGTCCTCCCTCTTCATGGAGTAACACATCAGGGTCTGTGTTCATCCCAGCTAACCTTCAGCAAAGTCTGTAAGCTAGAAATTTATTCAGTCTCATCTCCTTCTGCATGTCATAGAACAGGACAGATCCAGAAAGCAATTCAGCTCCCACATGGATTTTCTCTCTGTTACTACAAAGTAAGCCCAGAGTGTCTAAAGGCATAACAGAAGTGCCGCAGCTAAGAACCCAAAATTAAATGGGATGAATCTGAGACCTGTGAAGTTTAACCCAAGTCATCTGCTTATTTTGCAGGATATTTATTACCTGATTGTTTATCCTTTAAAGCTGTTTTACACATCTCAATGCGAGCGGAGTGATAAGGAACATAACGATCCTGCAGAGATCCTACCAACACAATGTTTTTGAAGTAATGAAGACCTACAGGAAAAGAGAGAAAAAGGTATCTATTATAACCAGTCCCTTGGAAATTACTACAGAACAATGAAACATTTTACAGCTGAAATTTGGCACCAATCTATTACAAGATCTTGCACAAAAAGGCAGAAACATCAATTACAATAGGTAGTGCTACAGAATAATGAGATGTTGGGTACCAGCCTTTCCTCTGTACATATTTTAATACATATGGGCTTGACCCAATTGTGATGTTTCCCATTTAAACAGAGTTTGGTTCAAACCTTTGTCTTGCCTCTTGTGAATAAAGTGGTTGGTTTCTGCCTGACAGAAGGGAGTAAAGCCTTCGCATTGCCTAAAGAAACCTGAAGATGGATGGTGCCTTGTCTTCAGTGATGTGTCTGTCAACAGCCCAGCTGCACCAGGATTAATGCCTAGCACCAACGAGTACCCAATATAGCCCACCTAGTATAGGTGTCTGTATTAGGCACCGCCTCCCTGTAAAGTTTGGCCAGCTCAAGCACAGGTGCGAGGTCCACCCAACACAACTCCCCAAATATAGTTAAACCTTTATAATTAAACCCAGACTTCCTTTCTTGCACAAGCTCTTTAATAGTAAGAAGATGCAAAGGTAGGAACCCCCAGTAATGGTGGAGTTACAGTCCTTAAGACATTTAATTGTTACGTTTTCTCGAAAACGCTTTAGCAGATTTCTGATGGTGCCCACTTAGAACAGCCCCTTCTGAATATCATAGCCATCTACAGTTAAATACAAAGGCAACTGTTAGGCAAAACCAGAAAATGCTCAAACAGTTTACATGTATATAAAGGTAAGCTATACTGAAAAGCAGCCCGAATGGCTCTCTGGCCATCTCCTAGGTGTCAGGTGCTTACATCTTATCACTGGTAGATTTGATCCAACTTTTTGCACCGGTGCCAATGAGTTTTACACTGGTGCTATTAGCCTGACTTTTCATTTCCAGAGAATAATGGTCAGATCCTGTAACTGTTGGGTTTTAATTTACGGAATGTCCTTAGTCCATTCTGAGAATTACAGAAATACTGCAAACAAAGTCATTCTTCAAAGGTGCTTCTGGAATCTGCAGCAAATATTTTCTGTGTCAGACTCCACAAATCAAACTTTCATTGGGGGGGGGGGGGGGAGGGAGAGAGATCTGATTGTGTAGGAAAAAGAAATTACTTGCTATCTGCTTTGCAGAAGCTATACTGCCAGGACAAAGTTCTGGATTTAGTTTCCCTGTTTTGTTCAGGCTGAATACATACTAAGTATTAATATATACCTGTTCCTAAAGCCATCAGTGGAGCCCAAAGTGAAAAATCTTTCCTTTTTTCAGAAGTTGTTTCCTAGTTTTCAATATTTTGTACACTCCATGTGATGAAGGCTACATCTCCAAATCAAGTCAGTTACAGAAACAATGCTGAACAATTTTAGCATGTGAAAAAGTAAACATATCTTCCCAGATTTCACAGGAAAATTGAAAAACAAAAAAAATTCTGTAAATCTATAAAAACATACAGTGCATCCAAACTAGATCCTGGTTCCAGTCCTCTTCAAATAGAAAATCTGTTTGGCTTTTCTTTTTTTTTTTTGCCTGTGCCCACTGAAAAACAACACTGTCTCCAAAGATCAGCTAAATCACTGGAGTATTTTATTTGACATCTGATGAAAAATGACTGCAGCAAATATTACATGAAGATGCAGATGCCAGTTCCAAAACTTTGTACTGAGTTGAAAAGAATGCATTTGGAATAAATCAAGGACAGGAATTCTCTGCAGGCTAATCTGTAATAGTTTTGTAAATTCCTTGGGACTCTGTCTATCTTGTATTAAGTTTCTTTTGATATGCACTTCCCCTACAGAAATATCCATTAGCATTCATGTAAAAGGTACAAAGGAAGTGGTCTGCCTAGGTCTTTTAATCAACCTGAAGAAGGAAGAGATATCCTGGGGAATTTTTAGAGGAACATCAGTCTATATCAATCAACATTTAAATAGACTCTCTTCATTGTCATATGCTATATAATAAAACCCCAAACAAACCAAAAACCCAAAAAACAGGCTTAGGACATGACAGCCTAATAAATTAGGCATCCCCTTTTGGTCACAGTGAGTCATTTTTATGCTTTATATTCTGGTTCATAAAATAGCATCTTGGGCTTCCCTTCATTTTAGGCAAGATAAATATCAGGAATATTTCATTACAAAAAAGTGTTTGAGGGAACTCTTCAGTCAGTGCAAAGAAGGCATACAGAGTATTTAATAAGCATGAGTTTTATTGTTTAACTATTCTTGGGTAGTTTCTCTTTGGACGACTCTTTGTGCCTATTTTGAAGAAAAAAGTCCAAGTCTTATGTCTCGAAGTTGTTTATTCTGACATGGTTCATGTGATATATATAGACCACATATGACTATATGGATGGGAAAGAGAGGAGTCAAAATATAAATGTACAGAGGCTAGCAATCCCTTGGATTTCTACAAAATGAGAAAACTCAAACCATTTGTCAATGAGAAGGAACTGCATGGTGTTCAACAGCATCCTTTCTGCTCTCCAGACAGGCTATGGGACTACTCACGACACAGGCAGAGAGTGATCTCTAACATGGAAGTGTGCAGTGCTAAACTGTGCTGCCTAAATTAAGTGTACTTGTGGACAAAGAAGCAACTTATCACAATCTTTCATATAGCAGTAAAAACTGGCCCACCAGTCATCTTTACACGTTGTTCTTTCACTTAGTTCCTAGACTTTAAATACATTCTGCCTTTAATTAAATTAAAAATTCAGGAATAAATTGTGAACAAGGACACAGCTCAGTTAATTCCTATGATCCACATCTTTGTTTTTCCCACACCACACATAACACAAGATCTGTCACGCATACTGTAATATCCCAAGCTTAAAATTAGTCTAAGGAATTAATGAACCGTTTTTTCTTGTGCAGCAAGATTTTCAGCTGCTGAATTAAGAAACCAACTCCAAAATCTAATCAGGCAAACATTTCCAGATTGTTGTAGCTAGGCAAAAATGCTGGAATATTAAAACCTAATTCTATCAGAACAAAATACATTTGAACTCATCACATCATCTACTGAACAGATCACTCATTTTTGCAGAGCCCTAGAAAAAACACTGATTTTGTCATTAACTAGAAAGTATTGATTAAATTTTTCAACAGGACTTGAGATAGCTTGGAAAAGAACAATCCAAGTGAAAGATCACTGCTGAAATAACAAGCTTTGTCCCATATAACAGAACGTTCTTTCCTGTAGTAACGAACCTTTAATGGGCTTTCCAAATTTTTATGATGATCCTTATCACCTAATGGAACTTCAATCTCAGTCAAAATGAATTTATGCATACACAGAGAGCACAATTGCTATCATTTAACCATTGTGCCATTCATGTCCATCAGCGAATTCTGAATAACATTAGTCATTATTGAATTAGTGGTATCTATAAATTCATGAACAATTTTTCCAAATAGTATGTCAAATGGAAAAATGTGCTGGAACAGCCGGTGTGGAGACCTGGTAACCCATAACTAACTGCAATTACAGAAGAATATTTTTTTATATACATTCAGGCACCAGAATCAGAAGTTAAGTCTGTCCTCTAGCTATAGCCAACATCCAAGTAGGGAATGTGAGATGGAGCCACTGGTACAATGGGCTGCTGATACTCTCTGAGACTTGTATGACAAAAAGGATGACAAAATTCCATGCCACCCCCTTTAATTCAAAACAAGGCTTCAATTATTTGCAATGGACAGTATTCACTGTGGATACCACAGAATTCTTGAGCATAATCACATCAAAATCACTTATTAAATAGTACAACAATCTGATTCCATTAGTAAGCTGCCATTTACCTTAGGAATATACTACTCACAGAATACTAGAATAGAGTGTTTTATGTTGGAAGGGACCTTTGAAGATCATCTGATCCTACCCACTTGCTCAAAGCAGGGCCAACTTTGACGTTAGATCAGGTAGCTCAGAGTCATATGTGATTGCTTTCACTTGAAGGCAACGTCTCAGTTTTGTCCAGGTACAATACTCCCAACGCCTTCTACAATTCTGTCCATTTACATACTTGTTTGGAAATAGGGATCTGGAAGCTTTGGCATAAATGGAGTCTGGAAATAAGGACTTCAAAAATTATGCCCTGGAAGGCAGCCACCTCCTGCAGTTGGTCTTCCACACTGCTTTCCAAAGTTAACACATCACATACAGAGCCAAAATTCAAACACTGAAATCCTGAGTCAGCTGAGGTCTCGCATTAAGGTGCTACAATACAGATGCAAGGAAGCTCAGACTTTCAGCTGCAGTCCCACAAGAAGACTGATTAGGGAGCTAGATTTACATCAACTCAAGACTTTCATGTCAGCTCAAACTCCACCTTGAAGATTTTACTTTAAAGAACTTGGCTCCAGATGCTATAGAACCTACCAGATTCTTCCAACATCGTTGGAACAGAGCTACTGAGGGCTGGGAAGTCCTTCCTCTTAGCAGCACTGATTAGGTTAGTCTCCATGCCATGCTACCAATAGGGATGCTATTTCAATTCTAGTTTCATCCTCACCATGAGTTATAAACAGGCACTCCCTCACGTCCAGAGCTGAAATGCTTTTTCCCTCCACAAAGCCAAACAGCACCAAGCAAGCTAAGCTGACATCCTGTACATAATAGACATGTCGAAGAACAAAATGTCAACCATGCTTATTCACTGCTGATCTGTTGTTAACATAGACATAAACAAAAACCAAAATGAACGTCTTTTCCTCCTTTCAGAGATTAGGAAAATGCACATTTTTAAAGGGGGGAGGTAAGGCAAGAAACAAGTACATCATAATTCCGCTAATGAAGACCTGTGGAAGTACTAAGAGATATGAATCTAAGCCTACCTACGTAAGTACAAAACCATCCTGGAAGAGACTATGGCTGTACATTCACATTTGTGAACTCTGGCATAAGAGGAACAGAACTGCAAAGCAAACCTGTCGGTATTAAGAATCCCTCATCCATCATAATGCCATTTTCAGGAGAGTTTACTTTGGACTAGCTCTAGTCTGATCCCGTGGATGCAACGTGCATTGGCTGCTAAAGCTCATTCATTGTGTTCTGAAGTAAACAGGGATCATGAAGAGACTTGCTTCCGAATGCATTCCTGAGTGCTAATGTGGGCACGTTCCAGAGCTGAGAAATGGGACTTAAAAAAAGGCTCAGAACTAAAGCTGAGGCAGAAAAACTTGCAGGCCCCAAATTTGTTGGAGGAAGCAAATTTGTTGGAATTCACAACTGGGACAGAAAACAGCATTTTGAGGTTTGCTTTATGGAAGCCCATCTCAGTAAGCCATGCTTCTGACACACATCATTATTCATTATAGGCGAATGAGTTCTGTTCAAAGTTTCAGAGTCAGTCTACTTGCCAAGTTCTTAATTGCAAATGATCAATCACAATTTATATCAAATTGGGATCTACGTCCAGAGTCTTCAGTTAATGTTGTTTCAGGTGACTGACAAGCTCAAGTTTCTGCAGGCAAAGACTGATGGAACTGGACTCTGTTTTTAATGCTTGTCCTGACCAGTGTATTGGTGTTCTAAACAAGGTATTCACACACCAAAGTCTTGTCTGAAACCAAACTAAAGTCAAATGTCACATGTCACTGACATTTTTCTTAGATGATTCAGAATGTCAAAAGCAGCCTACATATAAATGAAACTGTTCTCTCATTGCTAATTTCTTAACACGTAAGGCACAGTCTCTGAATCCATCAAAAATGACCACCTGAAGTGCAGATTTGGTGGGTGGCAATGGCTACAAATTAAGAATTTACAGTTTATTTTCCTGGACTCTCTGGAATATGTTAATTTTTATGAAAAAAATGTAACTAGCTGAGTGTAAAATGTAAATAAGTTAAGAAACTAAATACTCGAAGAGAGAAAGGGGGAAAAAAAAGAGCTTCTCTTGTTTACCTTGCAGAAAACAAAGTGAATTAAGGAAACTGGGAGAAGTGTTTGGGACAGTGCTCAAGTTACACCTGAAAGCATCTTCAGTTTCACTGGAGCTACTGCCTTTCTGCTTCCGCAGACAAAAATTACAATGTGCTCCAACTGGAATCAATTAGGTATTTGAATACCCTGATCAAATGTGTATCCCTTCTTAATCTCTTAAAAGAAAAAACTTCAGATTATTATTGTTTTGGTGATGTGCCAAAAAATCAGTTGGCATTTCATAACCTATCTGATTTTTACATTTGATGTTAGAAAGTAAACATGAAGGTGCAGTTATCGCTTGTAGAAAATATTTAAGCATAACCAATAGATTAAGTGGAAACAGAAATCAGGAGCTGTGCAAATTCCAGAACTTGTCACTGAATCCCTACATGGTACTATGCTGCACAATGCACTGGTTTCAAATAATACTGAACTCATTCCCGGTCATCCCTTTAAGGACAGGTCTGCATAATTACCATTTTCTAAGTTTTACAGCAAATGTCAACTGTTTGGTTACAAAAAGTACTCATTTCTGCTAAGTGGATAGACCATTCTAATGTCTGAAAGCGAAGCAATTATGAAATAGAGGACTATATATTTTTATTTCTCTAAGTAAATTTCAAATAATTAAACTCTTTTTTGTTGAATCCATAATACTACAATATGAAACATTATTTACACATAACACAGAAATTTTCTTTTTTTTTTTCATCTGTGCAACTACAGTTGTATTTGTATTGAACACGTCTTCATAGCTGGCAACCTGGTGTGATTTCTTTTCACAGTATGAAATTAACAGTCATTTCCAAGACCCCCAGAAATTAGCAGACAGACAGATTGAGGCTGCTGAAGACATGACAAGGAGATTTCAAGGAGATTATTGTCCAAGAACACAATTCTAAATATTATCATTATGAAGAAGCAACAGAAAACTAAGTTTTCCGCTGGGTTAAAGATGGTATAAATGCCTCATCTGCCAACATACAGTGACCACTGCTTAAAATAACTTCAAATTCAAGGAACAGCATGAACTTCAACTCTCTTCATTTTGAATAAATAATCCTATTACCTTTTGCTCCTTATAAGCAAATAAGGTCAGATTTTGCTCCTTATCAGCAATTAGCAATGATGATCATTGGAAGAGAGAGAATAGCTCTAACATACTAGAATTTTGAACGGTCAAGTACAGAAAGAAAACATCCAGATTGTTTTTTATTTAAAAAACAATCCAATCAGAAATGGCAAATATTTAAGTCTCAATTTCTTCCCACTACCTGCTATTATTCTCTGACGTAAAGATTTATTTTCATAAGGTAACCTATTACATGGCCTGAAAAATTATTTTGTTTTCATAATTCTGAACTTGAAGATAATATATAACTGGGCCTTTTAAAGTTGCTTTAACAAGTTAACTTTTTAAGGTCACTCCTTCTGCTTTAACAAGCTTGATACCTGGGCAATGAAAGAGTTGTGCTTGACTTTTAAAAAACACTTTACAACTGTAACACTTTGTTAAGTGTAACACCATTAAGTACATAAAAGCAAAAGCAGTTTGACAGACAAACCACATACAATGCTACAGAAAAACAGACTTAGAAAAGGAGACGCTTAGTTAACCATCATCATCACTTGTCATTTGCTGTAATTTATTGAATCAATCATTTCAAAAAGCATTTAAAATTTTAAGAATCAATTCCTATTTATACAGCAGAAACAGATAAGGAGAATTGTTAAAATAAGTTATCTATCATCCTGCCTTGACAAATTAATTGAAAATGAAACTGAAATGTTCCTAGAGTTCACTTGCTAAATGAGAGCTACCTGTATCTCCAATACTAGATCTAAGGAAATTCTGCAAACAAAACTCTTATCTGGATATACTTCTGAAAAAAACAATCCGATGAACAAATTCTAAGTCATAGACACCTATGTTGCAGTGAAGGTATTCCCTTTTAATTTAAGGATACTAACAACATTAATGACAACAACAACTTTGTAACACAAGTTTTGTCACGTAGATGAATCACTGTTCCTGCCTACAGTTGTATTTACCAGGCACAACATAATGTTAACCAATTTACACCAAGTTTTCTGGCAAATAACAAACTTGAGTTGATACCAGCTATTTTTAAAACAAGTAACCAAGCAAACAAACAAATAAAAAATAATCAGATCACGACTAATGATAACAAGCATCTACTGCTTAAGTATGAACCACATATATCTCCCACTTTCAGCTTTTATCTCAGAACTGGATAATTATCATTCACTCCTGTCAAAGGATGAACTACAATACACAAATAGCATCACTGTAACAACTGTTAACTGTTAGGAAAACCTATTTGTTTCTTACTGTCTGCTTAAAAAAACAAATCCTATGCAAAGATTTTTACAGTTCAGGAAAAACGAGGTAGAGAACTTAAAGAAACTGAAAAGAACAAGTTCTGGGTAACTACTCCTTCGCAAGTAATGACAGATAGCCTGGAATAAAGCGGTTTCGCCTATGTTTAGAATCCCTGTAGAGAACAGTCTGCAAATTCTCTACATCAAAAATCTGACAAGAGAAACTGTACAGTTAGGGGAAGCCCAAACTCCTCTGATCTCGTGTTTGAGAGTCAAGCACAGCCAATACTGTATGTGCACTGAATGAACAAATTGTTGGCATGACAGAAGCATGCCTTGTACAGATCAAGAATTAAAGACACCAACACCTACAGTGTACATACAGTATAGTAACTCACGCCTCAAAGGAAAACCTTCTTCCTTCCCTTTTAGGGAAGCGTAAGGCTTGCTTTCTTTTCTCCTTAAATAAAATAATCAAGTTTTCACATCTTTTTCTCCTTCTCCCCCAACCTTTCCTTCTCCCTTGCACCAAGCTCACTGAAGGACCTGGAAACAAGACAGCGTGTAAGGCTGTGGCCCACGATAGAGCTTTTTCCATCTCTTCAGTAAGAAGGTAGAAAGAGGAAACTGAGCCCTATGACTTTTAGGCTCCTTCTACAGTTTATGGGGAACAAAGACTGAAACGCATGTGGTGACTCTTAAGACAACGCTATCCAGGTCTTTCAAAAAGCCTGTCGTAGAGGCCTGTCATAAGGAAATATGTCATATTTCTAGAATAGGCAACAATACTCAAATAACAGTGTCTCTAGTCGTGCTGAGATATATACACATAAAAACAAGGAATACCAAGTTCTTTAAAGCCAACTGATAAATTAATCTGATTATCTCCATAACACAGGTCCCACAGTCTTACCCAGCATCCATTGTGTAACTTCTCAGAAGCTTGTAACTTCTGTTTAGGATCAAACACTTATTTTTAAAAGACTGCAGAGCTAGATTGAGAGCACTTCAGTTGATGGTGGTCCAGTTGCTCCAGTAATTTTTAACTTCACAGTTCACCTTTGAATACCAGTTCAGCATTACATATTACCTTATCAGCAACAAAACCACTTTGTGATAGTAAATTTTGAACAGAAGGGGAAAAAAAGTCTCAATTTTTTCTAAAATCCGTTTTTGATCAACATTCATATCTTATCCATGGTTTTTCTTTTTGCTCCTTATTCTCTTCTGCATCTTCCAAGTCCTGTAAGTTTTATATTCAAACATCTCAAGAGCTTGATGTCAGTCTTTTCCTGCCTGTATCTTTGTATTGCTTTGCTCTCAACAAAATTTCAGCTGTGACAACCTACAAATATTTTGATGGACAATGTGCCCGGATTTTTCACAAAACACCATGAGCATCTCTGGCTCCACAATTGCCTGGCAATGCATTTAGAAATACCTGTCAGATGAATCCTCAATATCTTTACAACACTTAATGGAAACTACCCCCAACAAGCACATTATCCACTGACAAAACTGGCGCTCAGCCAACAGCTGAAATAAGAATATTCAAACCAGAGAAAACTGTATGAACAATATCACGTGGTTTTTAGCTATCATGATAAGTACAACTTCTCCTTCCTTTATCAAAATGAGTTTTTGTTTTCCCTGACCATCTTAATGAGGTAATAAAATACTAATTAGCAAAGCCTTTAAAGCAGAATTTTACATTTATAGAATAGATAAGACAGACACAGAAACAGGTAATCCTTAATGAATGTATATGTACTTGATGCATCACACTGAAATCACTAGCTTCAGTGGCTCAAGAGGAAGCTGATATATGTACATATATGTATCAGTATAGTGGCTGCACTCAGAACTTCTGCTTATTAGTTAGGAAGGAAAGTCTCAAAGTAATGGTCCACCTCTGCAATAAAAATGGTTTACTGTTTATTTTACTTGAAGAATACAGGACTAAGGCAAAGTAACTCTTAAATAAACTTAAACAAGAGCTTGTTGGAAACAATTTTTTTTTTCAGGTTTCCTATTCACATTAATATACAGTGGCCTTTAAAAGTCATTAAGTATTAACAAAGCTTACCTGCTTTTTTACTAAGTTTGTATAAGAATGTTTGTCGTGGATCCGAATGGTCTCGACATGTCAATTGCAATAAAGAACCAGACTTCTTCCATTTCTGCATAAACCACAGTCCTGCATTGTTAGGTACAACATGAGTATAGATCCACAATAACATATGAAAACTAATTAACATAAGTAAAATATGTAAAGACCATAAATTCAGCCTCTCGGATGTTAATTTTATTTTTCATGTCAGCATTGTCATGTCCAGAAAAAGTCTAAATTTTTGCTGATTATTATTTCCTGTCTATATATATAATAAAGCACGAAGGCTATTATTTCCATTTACGTACATGCCTGCCTACAAAAAATAACTATACTTCCAAAAAGTGAGAACACATGAATATGTTAGCTATGAGGCAATATACAAGCTCTATTTCAAGAATTTCCAGAATATTAAAACATTTAGATGTTCAAATATGTATCACTAAACAACAAGCATTACTTCTCAGATTTCTAAAAGTAACTTTATAGAACCATCAAATTAATTAAATATAACTTGAAAAAAGGAAGCAGAATTTTCTCAGAGGAATACCATAGTATTAACATTTTCTATGATGCTGAATCCTCTTTATTAGTCAATGAGCCAGTTGGCTAACTTTCAGAGAAATAGTTATCTTTTAAATAGCAATTTATTGGCAGTTAATAATGTATACATACACTATGGTCATTTAGACTTCAATACCCATTACTTATTATTACCTTGGTATTTTCCAAAATCTTAGAGAGTGTGAAATGTAGAGGAAGACTATTATATGAAAAGGGCATTTTGTACAGTCTTCAACTATAAAAGAGATTAAATATTCCATAAATCCTTATTTTTTCAGTTAATATATTCTGGATTATACTTTGATAACTTTAACCTTAGTTAACTGAAAGTCATTTGCTGGTGATTATATAAATAAGGAAACAGCCCTGCCTCTTTGTATCCTGGGAAACTGCAATTTCTAAAAGCAAAGTAATACTAATGCTTTTGGGTGATTTGGGTGAGAATCAGTTACAGATTAAAATACTTGAAAGAAACTGTCCTCAGATGTACTAGGTTTAACACCCAGTAGGTGCCCATAGCAAATTATATTGTAGATGTCTTAATCCTGAAGTGAACCTCACTGGTAGCATAGTGAGGGCTATAAACGGTACCATTTAAACCAAATTCAAACAGCTCTCATGTTGCCCCTGCTTCTATAAACTCCAACAATAACTCCAGTTAGCCACCAATTCCTGTCCACTTCCCTTAAGCTCAACACATGTGAGTTAATTTTTTTCCTCCTCATTTTTGTATGAAAGAAAATAATAATCAAGAAAGAAACTGGCACTCAACAAAGTAATTCATGACTTTTAGAGTGTTTCTAAAGAGTTTAATGAACATGTTTCTATTTAGTGAAAGTGTTACTCATTTTGGGTTTGGGCTCTCCAAGGTAGGGAGTAATCTCAGAAAGAAGTTTTCTTTTGATGCTACCTGAAAATATTTTCTAACATTTATTTCAAAAGTCAGCAGTTTCTACAAGTTCTCCTAGAGCTACATTTAATCTTTAGAAAAACAGACATTCATAAGGTACAAACACATCTGCAGAAACGCACTGCAGGCTGTAAGACATTTTTGAGAGAGAAAAGACACTACTAGTAGTTCAGAATTCTTTTAATGCATCTTACCTACTTGTTTTGCAGATTAAGTAGATTAAAATTCAGTTTATAATAAATTGAGCTCAACATAGTAAAACTGGAGTTTATTTATGGTGCAGTAGAAAACCTGAATCAAACATACTGGGAAATACTTATGTGAATCACCTCTTGCACATCCTTCTATTGACACTTTATTTTTAGAACCCTTCTCTCTTCTAGTGACCGTGAAACATGCACTTTCTCATAAAAAAAGTAATGCAGAAATGTGCACCCCACATGAAACTGCTAAGTGCATTTCAAAGACAAAAATCTCCCCTAAACTTATACTACTGAAAATAATACTTTACCTGTATTAACAAGAGCACTGCTGTTGTAGAGGGTACCAAGATGTGGTCCAGACAGAGACAGGAAGGTATGAAGTTTGTTGAGGTAATATTTAAATCGAGGTCTCGTAAGCACTGAACGGATTATTAAATTACCCAGTGAGTGTCCAATAAAGCTGTTTAAAAAGAAAAAACAGTATAACATAGAATTTGATGGCATTCTGTTTGTCTTTTAAACAGAGAAAAATAAAAACTGGTGTCATAAAATGCTGAAAGAGCATAGGGAAAAAATTAATTAAAAGTTTCCATTCCGAAGCCTGTATTTTAGGTAACACAGAAAAAACAGCTTGTCCAAATCTCCCAAGCTGCACAAATTCATAACAAACATGTTCTGAGCTCCTCTGGAATTATTTTATAAGTCGCTTTTGAAAAATCTAGTGAAAACAAACTATCCTTCCACCAGCATCCCCCACCCAAAACTAAGATTATTTCTGGGTGTATTTCCCTTAGCACCAAGTATTTAGAAAATATTTTATGAGCTGTGCATGACTGAATAAATCACTACTTTGGCATGTGATGGCATTCAATATGATAAATGCATGAGAGTTACTAAAACAACCTAGAGGATTCCAACAGTACTCCTATAAGGGGGAAAACCATTACTTAACTGAATCTGATTATTTTAAAATGTAAGCAACATCTCAAATCGGCTTAGCAGTTGGACCAAAATAACTGATTATCAGCTTGAGTGAGCCAATTGAAGAATATCTGTCTGCCAGGAGAATATTACACTTAGTTGGTTCCCTGGTTAAGTGAGTTGGGAGAAAGATGGATGGGACTCTTTAGCTTCATGTATCTAAGAATAATTATTAATTAATCTGAGGTGCCTACTGTCTTATCCACAAGTCTGTATAAAGCATTTCTTTAGAAGGAACACTACAAAATAAAGCAATTCTAGTTATTACACAGTTATGCTTACAGATCCCTGCTGAGGTAGGGACCGCACCATCCTAGGCACTGACTTAAAGAGGATACGGTAGAGACAAGACTTACAAAATTAGAAGGAAAAAGTGCCTTCCCATTTTACAAATGTAATCTCAGGACATAGAAAGAACAGACAACCATCCAAAAATATATAGTAGAAGTATCGTGGCTGGATAATATATGTGCCACAACATTATACCCATAAGATCATCCTTCCCGTCTGCTCTGTATCACTACATTCATCAACAAAAATAGCTAAAACAAAGCTAGCAGTAGTATCTGTAAAATACAGTGCTAAAGAAATACTTGACTATTTAATTGCTTCCCAAGCAAGAATTGACTCTGAAAATTTTAATTTAGAGCTAAGTGAAAAAATTCAAACATTAGGTTATAGAATGGCAGGGCCACCCCTGAACTCCTAAACTCTGACATAATTGTACATTTCTGTGACAGAATAGGCTATTTGTTCCTTACAAATACACAGTTTAAACATGTATGTATATTCTTCCCATTTGCTTTTACTACTACATTTGCAAAATTGCTACAATATCAGAAATTCTTTGCCATAGCTTGCTATGTTTGCCTAACTAATTTAGAAATGAAAGATACATCTCCTCTGTGCTGTCAGCACAACAGCAGTGCATTTGCGAAACAAAATATTGAGCTGCCGAACTCTCTTGAATACTAAAATTTAAAACCATTCTCTCAGAGTACATCATAAAGTCCACACAAGAAAAACAAAACCATAGATTCTTTAGGAAGAAGAAAATGTCCACAGAAATTGAGTGAGTTTATCCTACAGGTGATCTGCATGACATAATTGCTCTTGAGTAAAAGAGATTATTTTCTAAAGAAGATCTAAACATTAGCAGAGATGTTCTCTTGACAGTTCTCTGACTGTTCATCCACTATCTACTAAGCATCATAAAGGGATGAGAAACTCTTACGTTGCACCACAACAAAGGACAATTTCACCACTGGAAAAAAACAGTGATCCCTTGATCAACACTCCTCCATCAATTCTATCATCCTCAAGAACATGGGCACACCTGAACCAAAATTTCAGAAACATGAAAGTTCCATTTGAGGGAAAAAAGGTGCTCACAATTACCTATGTGAATGTACCTCAAAGATTAAACATTTGTTCTTGATTTGGAAAGACTTACAAAAACAACAAAGGTTATAGTAATATACTGTGTTCAAATTCAGATGTTTAGGTGAACACATAATAAGCCTTTAATATTTTTTTCTAATAGAGAAGGGTTTAAGGATCTGTTCAGTTCAAAAAGGAAAGGAGAGCAAAAGGAGAATCCTTCAAAAAGGGTTTAGAAAGTTTAAGACAAAATGTAACCCATCCTACTCATTGTTTCAGATACCTGCAACTGTGGGATGCTCTGCAAAACCAATGCATTTCTGAACAGTAGATGGCAATACTACTGTCTTTTGAATACAAGGTATCATTAACTCAACACGGTGAAATTATAGAATTATACTGTAGTATTTATATGCACTTTATGGCACAAGTCTACCAATTCAGATCTTACTGGAAAATTAGGCAGAGCAAAACCTCATTATTCGGTGCTTACAAATGAAAAATCCTGTCCAACTAGAAAAATTTATGACAGGGGAAAAAAAAAAAAAAATCCATCAAAAAGCCATAATCAAAAAGGTGCTGAAACAATGAACAGATGTTTTAATATATGCATAGCTTAAAAATTATCTTTTTTTTTTTGTGAGTCAGTGTTACTTAGGGAAGAGGAAGACAAGCTGAATAATCCAACTGAGGTTAAAGTCCAATACAGGTAATCAGAAATTTATGTAAGACCTGACATGAGGAAAATGGTTTCCGAAACTACACTGTAAGAGCATGTGGTTTATTTCCTAGCTATGTGATGACCTGGAAAGGCTTCCATCCCCACAGATACTCCAAACTTGAACAAGTATGACTGAGCAATTTGACTTGCTTCACGGTTGCACTAACTTTGAAGCTGGCACTGGTATGAGTGGGTAACTGGTCCAGATGACCTCCAGTGGTCCTCTCAACCTAAAGTATTCTGTGATTCTTTACCAAACAGTTGTTTTATAGACAAATTGCTGTTGGTTTGAATCAAGCTTCCAGTTCATGCTTGGTACACACTTGTAGTGAGCACAAAGATTTTGTTCAGAGGAGATTAACGCACATTTGGTAGCGTACTGGTGCAATAACTGGTATTAGCTTTGGCAGTACCAAAAATGTTGGTTCGCTGAAGTTGATGCTGTAGTATGGCTCTGGGTTCTGATAGTACAGGGAGTGCCTTTTCTTACCTCTGTACAAGAATGTAGCACAATAAATAGGATTTTGCCATTACTTGAAGGCACAAGGCTGTGCATTGACCTGACAGCGCGGAATCTCAGAACTTCTCTTGACTCGTCTTGGCCTGAGCCAATTTTCCTTTGTTTTAGCTGTGACAACAATCATCTGACAGTGAAGTAACACGTCAGGCCTAAAGTTGCTTTAGTTTCACTATAGCTTCTATTAATAACAAGTAGTTATTCTGTATGGCTTGAACTGTGTATCGCTAGAATAAAGCATGGTGTGGAAGAGCACAGACATGGGCATCATATGCCAGAGGTCCCCAACAGTCTTTTAATGGTCACTGCAGAAGCACAACTCAGGAAAGAAAGCCAGTATTAGGGATAACAGAGTAAATGGGAAACAAAAGAAAGAGCACGTGGGCAGACTGAAAATATGAAAATAAATCCAGGCAGACCCAAGGCGAAGGAGGCAGAAACCCCCACCGAGAACATCATTCTCCTTACACTGAAGCCCCAGGATGCTGATATCCCACTGCTTAAGGAAGACAGAAACCACCAATCTTAGGACCTAGACAGCTGCTGGAAGGGGAGCCTACCACCTGAGAAAAGATACTAGAAAGTTTCTGTATAACAACTTTAGACATACTAATAATGGGACTTTTCTGCATTAATTCGGACTATGAATTTTAGTAGTACTGTAACTAGCCTAATAGTGATTCTTTTTAAAACACTAATTGGGCTAACAATAAATTCTTAGGCCTGCATACGAAGTGTGTTCCCTTTTGCCTGTAACAAGACTTTGAGTGTAAAAGAGGGAACGAACAGGTATTTCCAACACAATGCTGTCAGCTTTTTTGCCATACAAAATCATTATAGGTCTGGCAACTGATTTCTCATTTGACTCACTTGTACAGCACTTGTACAGAGAATATTTCTTTAAGTAGACAGGGAGATTTTATGAGGAGAAACTAGGATCGTTCAGGAGAGCACAGCTAACTAGCACAGAGTCCGCTTTCTTTACAGTGGGACAGCCAAAATGAGGTAGGAATGCATCAGCTGCTTGAACAGAGAGGATTTCTCAATAGCACTTTCCTGGGCTTTCTGGATCATCCCTTCAAGGACTTGCATATAAGCACATCTCTTTCTGAAAGCTCTCTCGTGCAGCTACCAGGAAACAGCTGCAGGATTTGCTGATAGGTTTCACTTTCTCATAAGCAAAGCTAAAGTTCAGAGATGGAAACTTCTGCTTCGGCAGGGCCAAATACAAGTATACACCTTGAAAAGGAAACTAAAATAAAAATGGGTCATTTCTTTTTTCTTTCAAGTGACAAGTAATAAATAAACCTGAAAAAATATTTACAAATTAAAAGTCTTATGAAAGAAGCAAACCAAAAGCAAACCAGAATTCAGTTCTCAGGTATGAATATCGGGAAGGTAACTGGGTGGGTTTGCTCTTTACAGCCTTCAGACCACAGCATGGGAGAGAAGATACCAGTGTATGCTGGTGGGTTACAGAACTCCCCTCTCCTGTACCGAGAGTGCTAACGTGCAGTCTGCATAACACAAATACAATCACACAGTGCCCTATTTTTTTTTTTTAAATCATTGATTTAGATAAAATTAACCATGTCAAATCTTGCCTAGCTCAAAATAGAAACATTTGTTTAAAAAGTGAGATTATGTTTAAACATGTTAGATGCTTTCTCTAGCTAAGCAAGGCCTACCAAACACATGAGTATGCAGAAACTTGTAGGAAATGCATGTGACTAGCAAGTCAAAGAAACCTTCCAGATGCATAATTTGAGGATCCGTAAACAAATGGATGAAGTCAGGCTTGAATTTGCTCCTTTCATCTATCGATGAGCTAACTCCAGCAACACAGCTGAGTTAGTAAGGTAGTCTGCCTAAACGGGGTACTCTACTTTGAGAAAATAAATGGAACAGGTATTGCCTGGAAGTAACTGAAAAAGGAAACAGGAATGCGTAGACTGGGGTGAGCCTTCTATTAAGATGTAAAACATGTTTTTTAGCAGATGAAACAATCAGAAAATGTCAAAATGATGAAATATTTTTTTCATGCAGCTGCCTTTCAACATCACAGATAAGATGGAATTTCCCTGTAGGAATGACAAGCTGGACAGTCTGCTATGTCATACTTGGTAAAGAGAGTATTAAATCAGAAGAAAGCTAACTTTATCTTGACATAGCACTATTAGAGTTTCCTTTGACTTCCTCAAAATATCTGTTTTTTCTGCAGAACCCTACCATGCAGGATCTGAGGAAGCACAGGACAGCAGTTCTTAAATGTAATGCTTAACTCTGCCGTAAACCCACCAACAGGACTAGGTGAGCTTACAGCACTGTTCAGTCTTCTTTCAGCCAGGAATTCCCTCTCTTTCCTTTGTCCTCCTTTCCCCTACTCCTCCCCCTCCCTGAATTTCTTTCCCATCTCTCTATTGGCCTGCTCCTGAGCATCACAGTTCAGAACAACAAAGGGCTCTAGTTTTAAGTTTAGGTCTATAAATAGTATAGAACAGATATTACCTGATTTTTGAAAGGGTTAGATTATAAATTTGTATATACTGTATAATTTCATCTAAAAGGCGATCTGTCATGGAATCAAAATCAGCAAAGGTATCATTCTGTAAAATAAAAGAAATAAAAAATAATAACTGTATTTTCTAATGCAGCAGTATACATTCTGCATTCAGTCTGAATTCTTATTCCCCAGTGTTTTGATCAACAGCACACAAATAAAAGCATCCATATTAACTTTGAATACAAACACTACAGCTAGTTAATTATAATTATTTCAAGTTTTTTTCTTGTAACATGGAATAAAGCGATACACATTTTACTGTAACACTACTTGCTTCTAATACACCAAAACAAATCTTAACATTACACAGCCAGCCTTATTTCTAAGCCTTCCCCTACACATAATCTTATCTCTAGTGAAACAGAAGACCAAACTGCATATTCAGAACTAAATCACACTGCCCATGAAATAGAAACGAGACAATTACTGCAACAGCAGAAAGAGTCTACATTAGTACTGTTTATTCAAAACAAAACAAAAAAAATCCTTAAAGCCTTATTCACAGAGGATCAGTTCATAGCCGATTCTCTACAATGATTAGCAGTAAGAAATTAAAAAAGAGGTAGACAAAGGCTGCCTAAAACTTTTCACCACAAGTTCCAAAGGATCTGTGCTAGAAGGGTTCAACATATTGATAAATGATCTGGGAAAGGGAAGAAGGAGATGAGATGTCAGAGTTTGTAGACAAAACCAAATATCCAGGATAGTCAAATCTAGAACCGACCAGAATTTCAGAAGAATCTTATAGTACTGCACGCCAGGGTGATAAAACGGCAAGAAATGCAAAACAGTGTTACATAGGGAAAAAAAGCCCTAAACATATATGCGAACAATAATCTATACATCTGCACTCTATATAATCAGCTACATTAGGAAAGCAAGGAGAGAACAGAAAATATCACCATCACATTTTCTAAGTCCATAGTGCACAAGCATCTTAAATGCCCTGTCTAGTTCTGATCATACTATTTTAAATGACAAGAAGTTTGAAAGTGGGCAGGGAAGAGTATCATGGATGACCAGAAACTGTTTCACATGTGATCCTGAGAAATACTGAATGGACTAAGTCTCTTCAGTTGCCTCCTGAGGGAGAAATTATACTTGTTTATAAAATAGTTGATTAACTGAAGCAGAAAATGGGGAATGATTATTGACCATTTTTTTCCCAAAACAAGCTGTAGGGAGATTTGTTTACATTTCCTTGTTTGCAACTGAATTAGTAATGTACATGAACCATAGAATTAATCTCAACTGTATGCTGTGGGAACTGGAAGTAAAAACATTCAAAAAGAATCAGCAAACATTAAGGAGAAAAGTTCGTCAGTAGCTATTAGGCTCAGTGGTCTCAATGGAATTCCCAAATCAGAAAGTTTCAGAACTGCTGACTGCCAAAACCTATAGGGCTAGAGAAGAGGAAGCATGGCTTGGTGCCTGTCCAGCCTGCTTCACAAAGCATCCCAGCAGCTATCGCCAGAAAAACACTACTGCACTAAATGAACCTCTCATTTGAGCCATTGAAGAGACTCTTTGTTCTAATTCATCCCTGAAGTATGCCTAATACAATATGTAACACACACAAAAAAAGTAAAAATTGGTCTTCTGTGCTGTGCCAAGTTTACTTCACCTGAAAATAATAAAATTCACAAAAGTTTAACAGAGGTAATTTGATGTTGGTTCAGTGCCACGATGCAGACCTCACAGTACACTGACAAAAGAACAAGAGACAGGTATTTTGTATTTCTCAGATCCTGTGAAATAACACATCTCCCTGCTTGCCACACCAGTTTTCACTATCACCATTTTTACCATTAATGTCGAGGAGGGTATTTTACCTACAATCCTAACTGATTATGCTGAGAACTTAGGAGATATCAGTACACGCAACAAAATGGTAGCAGCAAGCATTACTCTTTATGTATCTACCTTCAATATCATACCAGGTTGTGTAATTACTTTAATGCAAGCCACAGATCAAATAATGGATTCCGTGAGAATACAATGAAAATATACCAAATGTGGTAAACTGCAACACAATAGTGCCATTAAGTAAACATGTCTGAAGTTGTACACTGTTTATTGCTTTACAAAAATTCTTTTTTTTGTTGGCAAATACCTGATTCCTTTCGGACATAAGAAAATCTATTCTCCCTCCAGGCAGCCCTAGCTCAATGTAAGTCTTCACTAATCTTAGATCTGCGCTGTTACCTTAAAAGGAAAAACAATCAAGAGATTAGATACTGCAAAGTTAACTTGCAATAAAAGCACTTAGAATACTGAAATGAACCTATGGCACAACTTTATATTTAAACACAGCTAACGATATTCTCAGCCCTAATTAAAATTCAGTAAGACTTGGGAAGATAAACTGCAATGCCAAATGCAGTGACAAAACAGTCTGTAAAAATGACATTCAATGCAGACACCATTTTAAAAAGGCAAGGATTTAGGAAGTCATGTTTGATTTTGTCTTAGCATCCAACAGATACATAGCACTGTGAGTATTACATTCTTGAAAACCTAATTACTTTTGATAAAAGTCAATTAAAGAACTCAGAGCTAGCTTAAAGAATTCAGTGAAGGAGCAAGGAATAAGGGCAAGTCATAAACATTTTCATAGAATAAAAAGGCAGAGTGGACTGTTAGCAGATAAAGATACATTTAGACTGGTACCCAAGGCTACAAATGCTAGTTTAACTAGCATCCTGAAGACTTCTCTATATTAATGAACATGTATGCTTTTGAAGAAAGAGTACCCTTTCTGCCTTAATTAGAGAACAAGGTTTTTGTTTAAATCTGTTATTAATAGGAAAGAACTTGTATGAACTTGTCATTTCATAAGAAAATTCTAACTATATGAAACTTTCTAAGGCTTCAAAGACTTTTTTTAAACAACAGGTTTTTTGGCCAACTTTTTTGTCAATTCTAGGCATGCAATAGCACTTGAACATCTACGCTAGTAAGAAGGAATACTTCCGAGTTGTTTTAAAAGCATTTAACAAAGGCTGCTTTCTGCCCAGAGGAAGAGAGGAAAGCTATTCTGTTATTTTAATATTTTTTTTAACTTAGAAATCTGAAAAATGAACAAGAAGGCTGTGCGGGTCCAGTCCAATATTCTATCCTACTGCCTTCTTGTATTTCCTGACATTGTTAATTTAAGAAGTTTCTCCAAAAAAAGACAAAAATATTTGATGGCAGAAAGCTCTGAATATCTTAACTAGAGGGGATATTATTTCTTAACATGCACCTATGCTTTCAACTAAAAGCAAGTGAATATACTCAACCTATTTAAGCTTTCCGATTCTTTCAATTACCAAGAGATTTTCTCTACTACAATGGAGTCTCTGTCCTTGGAAATATTAAAAAACCCAACCGGTTTGGGTCCTGGACAACCTGCTGTAGATGACCCCGCTTTGAGCAGGGGAGACAATCTCCAGAGATTCCTTCCAACTTCAACCATTCTATGATTCAGCAATCTAACCTTTTAGAACCTTATAAACACTTAACTGCATTTTACATACACTATTTTTTTCCTAACAAGATACACATACTTCCCTTGACAACGTAACATTACAAATCCTAAACAAAATTGTTTTGTTAGTAACTCCATTCTATTACCACGATACGGACAAATACCTGTATGACATAAAAAAATGGAAGATGTATCTAATGTGAACTATGGCATAAAATTGGTTTATGTGCATGAAAGTTTTATTAAACACAAATGTTGCATTGCGCTGGTTTTGGCTGGGACAGACTTAATTTTTTCCATAGTAGCTGGTATGGGGCTGTGGTTTGGATTTGTGCTGGAAACAGTGCTGATAACCCAGGGATGTTTTGGTTCCTGTTGAGCAGTGCTTGCCCAGAGCCAAGGGCTGTTCTGCTTCTCCCCACCACCCCACCAGCGAGGAGGCTGGGGGGGGCACAAGGAGTCGGGGGGGGGGGAACACAGCCGGGACAGCTGACCCCGAATGACCCCAGGGACATCCCACACCAGAGGACGTCATGCTCGGCAATAAAATCTGGGGGAAGAAGAAGGAAGGGGGGACGTTGGGAGTGATGGCGTTTGTCTTCCCAAGGGAGCGTTGGGCGTGCTAGAGCCCTGCTGTCCTGGAGATGGCTGAACTCCTGCCTGTCCATGGGAAGTGGGGAATGGATTCCTGGGTTTGCTTTGCTTGCATGTGTGACTTTTGCTTTACCTATTAAACTATCTTTATCTCAGCCCATGAGTTTTCTCACTTTTACCCTTCTGATCCTCTCCCCCATCCTGCCAGGGGGGAGTGAGTGAGTGGCTGGATGGTGCTTAGTTATTGGCTGGGGTTAAACCACACAGAGATAAAATTCTTAATTTAAACAATTCTGTGGAACACATTGTCAAAGGTAGCAGTACAATGTCAGATTCCCATTTCCCTCCAGTGAACCTACTTCAGAAGCATTCAGTTCACAGTTCAAATGACAAAAGGTAAACCTGACTGGTAACATGAACTGCTATCTCATTCAGTATCACGTTTCCCAGCGTACCATCTAGGCCATGAACGCAGACTATAAGATGTATTCCTTCTTCTGAACAGTCATCTTCTTCCATACTGAAATAAGGTATTGAAGAAGCCAGTTTGAAAACATCACTATACATAAATCCAGGAAGTTTAAGTTGCTTCAATTCTTCTTTAGCCTGTAGGAAACTGGAACGAAACCGTATTTATGATAAAGCAACATTTACTATTGCCAAACAAACATAAGGTCTCCTAGGATACAGTCTTCTACAGTCTTTTCGCTTTATCTTCTATGTAACTGATATCAAGGAAACTATATTTATCCAATTACTATCTTCACAAAACAAGCCAGTTCCTCAAAATATTTTTTATTGCAGCTTCCTACAGCCCCTGTGTAACAAAATCCATATCCCAAGCTCTACTCTCTTCTCTCCTTTGAACGTCTCCACAAACTCTGAAGTATTTCTGAAACCACTGAAGATGCTGGGTTAGTTCTAGTCTTGAGCAAGCAACAGCTTTGTTTAAATGCAGTAACAAAATTACAGGAATTATTACCAATCAGAAGTCAAGGTAAAGATTTCCACTGCCTTTTGATGATTGTTGCCAAATTTCAAACCTATTTCCTAGGTCAGAGAGAGCTGGAGCCAGTGCTGTAATTGCTCACCAGAAAGCCCCTCTGGTGATCCAGACCTCTATCTTTTACATATTATATGAAGGCACACGCTATACAGTTTCTAATAGCTGAGCTCCCCACATGCTAGGAGTTCCTTTGTCTTCCTCCCTTTCTTCCCCTTCCCTTAGTTTTTTGTGTATTACCTTCCTACCTAATGAATAGCATATCAGTTGCCCTGCAGCACTTCAAGCTTTATGTTTCCTTATGCTTCTTTCCCTCCTTAATCCATCTGTTCTGTGTGATCCCTCACAGCGTCACACTGCATCCCATCCTCTTCCGCCTGCTCACCGTTTTCCTCCCATTCTACTTTTTGTTCTCTGTTTTCCCAGCTTTATGTTTAGCTCATTCCTCACTAACCAGCAAGAGCAAGCCTCAAGGAAGTTAGCCTAAACAGAAAGCACTGCAGGCGGTTGGTCTTATCACTCTGCAGCAGCAGTTACTTAGTTGGTACTCAAGACATGTTTTCTGAACTGAATGTACCAAGGTTGGCTCTCTACGGAGCAGATCGTGCCCTCTGGAATCCCAGTTATCCCACGCTCTGGGAGACTCTGCCTGCCCCAAGGACAAGTCCTTGATTTTACTCTAAGCTCCCTCTTTCTTTCACTGTTACAGAACACGCTAAACAGTCTCTGCTTTTCACCCCTCCCGCTCCAGCACCCACTCTCCAGTATTTCAGAAGCTACTTTTCTATCCACTTCTAACCTGTTTTCCTCCACCACTGCTCAATCCTTCCTCTTGTTCTCAGCTACCCTCTACCTCTCCTGCCTGCTTGGCATTCTCCTTGTTTCTACCTCCATTCTAAGCTTTCTTCTTTCTGATAGCAACTTTTTACCTCCAATACGACACATTAAGCTGCTGCTTCCCATGTTCAGTTAGCAGCAGGGGCTTACCAGGGACTCCTATGTTTACTGCAAAAGAAGGTGCAATCTGGGATCCCTTAGAGCACTGTGGTCTCTGAGGCGTTACATTTTGGATATTTGAAGTTAAGATTGAAAAATAAGGCCATCACCTTGGCCTGTATTGCACATTTCCTTCACTTAACTAAGTAGATGGACAACGAGTTACAGAATGTTTTTGGTTTTACATGTTTAAACTCAAAGCATACTTTCCTATGCTTGCTATTTTAACAGCTTGCATTTCATAAAACACCATTTTTATGCTCAGTAGCCATTATGACATCACTTTTCAGCCTAATGTTTATTTTTTTTTAAAAAGCAACATATTAGAGAAACAAAAAAATTGTGTTTTGCTTGAATTTTGTCAAACCACATGAAATTACAAGACAACTGATAGAAGGAATTCAGTGCTAACACACTTTCTGTCTGAATATCTAAAATGTGATGTTACTTGAACATGCAGAATCCACAACTCATAGTCCTGGGGCATTCTAGAGCCTAACCATGCTTCTTTTCCCCTTCTATACTACATTAACATCATTTCTAAAAGTAAAAAAAATTATTTTAAAACAATCACTTACGCTAACATTTGAGGTTTGGGGGAGCTTTCATACCAGGAAACAGAAGAAGATGAGCTGTAGGATGTGCTGCCTGGCTGTTGTGTAATTGCATCATATTTATTCCTTGAAGAACAGATAACATTGCAAGGAGAGTCTCTCAGAGAAGAGGGAAAAGACAGACAACCAGGAGTACAGACAGGAGGCACAGTCATTCCGTCTCGCAGATGTCCACTATCAATCCTTTCAGGTCTCAGGGCTCTCTCTTCTGCTGAGCCATGATCCTGGTCAGCACTGGAAGCTCCATCCAATATACTATAGTCTGTTTCTTCATAATACCCGTTTTCAATCATTTCTTGATCCTCCTCTTCTTCGTCATCTTGCTGGGAAGAGCAAATAATTTGTTTTTCATATGTTTCCCTTTGAGGGCTAACAGGATTGCTGTTATCCATAGGCCAAATATCTGAAATATCTGTGCTGCTTCGAGAGCCAAAATAGTTTTCGACAAGCCCTTGCTTTACCATGTCAGTACTACTGGTTGGGGAAGGATTATCTGTACCAGTTTCACTTTTAGCTACTGACAGTTCTTCAGTTGTCTCCTTCAGTTCTAAAGGCTCATTATGTTTTCCTTCATTTGTTTTTTCAACCTCATACACTGCATTTACAGATGAAGAACCTGAAACAACAGATGGCTCACCCACACAAGCAATTTCCAAACGCAATTTAACTGTTTCTTCTGTAGTGTTAAGATGCCTTTCAAGGTCCTGAGAGTCCTTGCAGGTTGTGCCAAGGCCTGCCTGTGGGCTGTAACTTTTCACATCAGTAGACGTATCCTCATCTGAAACAACTAAGTGTAAAAGATCTTTTGTTCCTGAGAGCGAGGAATGTATAGACAGAGCTTTGTTATCCAAGTGCCCTGAAAATATAACACACTGTTGCTGCAAAGTGGTGTTTGATTTTTTACTGTCATCACATTTTGGCAAGTCAATTGCTCCAAGATCCAATACCGTTTTACTGTCACTTAGCTGGCATTCAGGTACAATAGATATCTTTGAATTCTCATCAGGTGACAGCTCATCATCATCTGAAGGCAGAGAATTTATGGATGTCAGGGATGACTGTATTTCACTTACAGCGCTGGTACTCTCAGTGCAGTGGCTTTCTATTGCATTTTTTATAGCACAGTCCGGTTTTAGTAAAAGCTGAGGAAATACTCTTTCACCATTGTATGCACTTTGCCCTTGGACATTTTCAAAAACCTGATCAGGGTTGGGGTGAGTTGCAAAAGAACTTGGTTCACTTTCTACACCGGAATCTGAAAACCTAGAAGAGGCATATGTCATGCTAACATCTGGTAATTTAGTCATGTCTCCACTTGCAGAAAGTTGACTTTCTTTTGTAGAAAGTGTGGGCTGATTACTTTTCATTTTTGTCAAGACGTCACTGGTATGTCGGAAGTTTCTTTCGTGGACGTCTTCCTTTTCAAGCACTGGTTCCTGTTCTCCTGAATTCAACTTATTTCCAGATTCTGAAGACTGAATATTGGGTGTCTGCAGATTCTCTCCTTGTACTCCATCTTGCGGAAACTCAGCCCAGGATCCAATGTGTACAGTTACTTTCTCCCCTTCATAGGGATTCTTATTACTTGGTTTGACCTCAATTGTCCTGACTCCTGAGGAAGCTGGCTGACCGCCATGACAACCTTCAAGTGTACCTCTGGGCTGTAGACCATTATCTGCGTGTACAGTTCCAGAACCTGTCTGGGAGATAGTAAGTCTACCAAAAATAGCTGCATTTTCACAGTGCACAGGGCTACCCGGACCTGGCTGGACACCTTCAATCTTGGCAGTCTTTTCCTCAGTTCCAGATGGCAAAAACAGAAGTTCTCTTTGACTTATTTGCCTGGTGCAGGTCTTTGTATCACAAGGAAATCCACCTAATGTAGGGTCCAGCCCTTCGTTAGCATTGTATGAAGGCCTGCCTTCTGAGCTTCTAGAGGCATCTTCCAGTGGTGCACTTTTCAAACATTTGTAGCCTACTAAGACCACAGAGTCCTTAGAGTTCTGTTTTACGACTTTTTTTGTGGTTTCAGGTTTCATCGTTTTCATGAGCTTAGTAACCTTAACCTTGGATTTATTTGCATCTTCATTTTTCCCTTTCAAAGTTTTTGTTAGCATCTTTTCACTTTCTGAATGCCAAAGGTTGGAGGCACCTGCAGGTCTTATTTTCAGTTCCGGGCTAGTAAAACCAGCTACAAAACTTTCTTCAGCTTCAAATTTATCCAGTTTATTGGACTCTGACCTTGGAAGACTCTGAACTACCAACCAGGGTACATCCAGATCTTTCACCAAAAAAAGAGATGGGGGGGGTGGGGTGGGGAAAAAAAGGATTGTTTACAACAAGATTATGCAGGTAACTGAAGCTATAAAACACTAGTAATCATAGAACACCAGGTTGGAAGGGACCTCAACTATCATCTGGTCCAACCTTCCCTGGCAAAAGCACTGTCTAGACAAGATAGCCCAGCACCCTGTCCAGCTGCACCTTAAAAGCATCCAATATTGGGGAATCCACCACTTCCCTGGGGAGATTATTCCAATGGCCAATTGTTCTTGTTGTGAAAAATCTTCCTTGTGTCCAATTGCAATCTCCCCTCTTTTCCATGTGACTCCTTGTAAAAAGGGAGTCTCCATCTTCTTCCTAGCCACCCTTTAAATACTGGAACATGGCGATAAGGTCTCCCCTAAGCCTTCTTTTCTCAAGGCTGAACAAACCCAGCTCCCTCAGCCTTTCCGCTTATGGCAGGCTTCCCAGTCCTTTCATCATCTTTGTGGCCCTTCTCTGGACCCTTCCCTTGACACATCCTCAAAACTCCAAATAAAGAAACATTTCCTAGAAAATAAATGCACTCCTTTAAAGCCAGCAAGAAATGTAAAGAAAAATACTCAGGTTTTACATAATTTTTGTTCATTTCTTCAAAAAGGAAACTGCACTGTGAAGTGTGTTTACCTTCAGTAATCGAATCTAAATATCGATCTTCAAAGATTATAGGCAAGGAGTTCATATCTCCATCTAGTTCACTGCATTCAATAGGGAGGGGTGGAAGAGAACTGCAGAAGGAAGTGTTTTTGATAGCTGCACACATCTGTAGATGACTCTGAGCACTGAAAAAAAGGAAGTAGTCCTACATGAAAAGAATAGAACTATTCATTTTTATATTAACAACAATCAGCAGTAGTTTAATTCACTTTAGTAGAAGCTGTTCTACTAATTAGTTATTTAATAGCTTTAATAGTTATTTAATAACTTCTTAAACTTCCATTAAAAAACTTCAAATCTATATTTAGAACGTATGTTTCTCTTGAACTTGTTATGCAAGTATTTTTGCAAGACAGTACTTCTACACAACATAAGGTGTAGAATAATAGCACTTAATGCTACACACTGTGCACTTCAAAAGGCTACTCACTGTAGTTCTTGATAGGCAAGGGCAGCTTGTCTTGGATGCTCAAGACAAAAGAATGCTTCTGCAAATCTGCGCACCTGCAAGATCCAAATGAAGTTAGAGCTTATTTTATATTATATACAATTTTTGAAAATCCACAAGCATTCCTACACAGCAATGTTATTAACTTTTATGTCTTATAGAGAGAGATACTTTTTTTTTTAAAAAATGTTCAGTCTGAGTGGGAGGGAAAAGGATGCCACAGACAAGACTAGTGACTGAAATGAGAATTTTAATTTCTGCACTGGATAACTTAGGGGAGTTATATTAGATTCAACTGCCTGCTAAAAACTTGATTACCAAGAAATCAGTCATCCAAATCAGGCTCACCTGAAACAATAACACAAAAAAATATTATGAGATATTTCAATGAGAAGAAAGGCAATGACTGTTTGATGGACACTCCTGAACATGCTTGAGGATTACTTTCAGAAGTAGAAACCCATGAGATATTCTGCAGTCTCAAAATACAGAGAAGTATGTGTTTCAAACTTTGCATGAATACTCTTTAGCCCACAGTAAACCACTGTGCAAAAAAAATGTTTGTAAAGATTTTGACTGCAAACGACAAAGACAATAAAAAAATCTATGCTAATTAGAAGCACTGTATTCAAGACTTAATTGTATGCCTGAATTCAATAAACCATACAATACTAAAATGGTATTTTATAACATAGGGAAGCATACTTTTTTTATTATCAAATACATACTGTGGAAATAGTGTGAACTATACAGCAATTTACTACAAATAAAAACATAATCAATGTATTGAAAATACAGTATCTAGAAAACCCAAAGTTAAGATTTTCGCAAGATGAGATGTCTCACATTTCCAGTATTTTAAAAATATTAATTCAACCTAGATGCATTTTTTAGAGCATTCCTTTTTGCAACTGCCCATTTACCTGCATCAAAAAAAAAAAAAAAAGGCAATTCAATGCAGTATGATAGTACCTTGTTTGTTGTAACAACACATACAAAAAAAGAGAATGTGCTGTACAGTGGCTGTTGGCAACTGTTTGTGCATTAACGGGCATAAACATCAATTTGTTTATATCAATTAAAATAAAATTTCTATCCCACTTAGAGACCACATATGTGGCTAATCTACTTAATTAATCATTTATTTACCAACCATCTCCTGGCCCCCTACTCCTTTATTTCTTCAGTCTACCCTGTGTCTTCCTCTTAAGTTATCTAATTCCCCAAACAGACCGTGCAAGTTTGCAGTGTAGCTGGTGGAGCAGATATCAGACCTAGTTCAGTTCCCTCAGCTCATTCACTTCACTCAGAGCTGCGGCCAGCATCAGCATCCGCATCCACCCCGAGCAGAGACGTGGCACTAGGAGAACCCTGTGCATTAGCTGGCAAACATCGGACTCTCAGGACCAGGTGAACTTTTGTTCAGAGATAAGCACTTGCAGGGAAGTTAGCTTTCCCTCCCGATACACTGCCCAGTATACTTTGAGAGAGTACCGTTTGGATGAAGTTTTATATTCTGTAGCTTCTACTTCTTTTTTTTTTTAATAAATGAAAAACTGGGGAAAAATTGCTCCAAGAAAAAAAAAAACAACCCCAAACCACAAACATTAAAGCCCCAATCTCTCTCTAACCTGGACTAGAAGCTGAAAGTTCTGTCCCAACCTCCCAGAATTCATTTTACGGTATTATAGGAAATTAATCTCAGTCATAACATCATCCATGAATAGTCATGGAAACTGTTTTGAAGTAAAAAGAAAACACTAAATTTGATACTTTCTTGCAAATGCAACTTCCAGTCTCAGCAGTGAACAGACATACACACAAAAGACCTACCCACTTTCCATCAGAAATTATGTTAGAAGTTCATGCATACACGTGTGGGATTAGAATCAGTGTTCCTAAGTAGTCCTCTGCATTCTCCCAGCTGGCTTTTCTAAACAGACATCTACCTTCCAAATATGTGATTTTGTCAGAGCTAATCCCCAACCTCTCCCCCAGAAAGGGAGAAGACCGTTATAAAATAGACTTAAAGACAATTTTACAGGTTAAAACCTAGATTTTAGAACAATTGATCATGAAGAGTGGACTGGTTATTGGTCTAAACCAAGCAATTAAAAAATTAATTAGAGCCTAATCAATCAGGTAATAGGAAATAAAACAGTAACAGGAATATTGCCCAGTTAGTAGATGTCTGTCATTCAAGTCAAGAAGAGAGCATAAAGCTGTTTCCCAGGAGGCAAGCAAGATGGTTTTGACTTCAGATGCAAGCAAACACTTTACCACGTACGGTAACTGCTGTTACATGGAGAACAGATCTTTAAAATTCTGCCACTCTCTCAAATAGAAAAGGAAGGCTTTTTTTGTTTGCAACAAATCTCGTTTATAATTGTTTAAGTAATTCTAGTGCTTTTGAAGAAAATCTGATTACCAGCTCCAGACAGCTTTTAGCATAATAGCAACAGTATAAAACTAGTTCAAAGCAAGCTCCGAAAGCCCACATAAATCAATGTTAAAGAGAGCAAAAAACCCAAGCCAACAGTAGTTTGTTATGTTTAATCAGTGCTTAACTTATGGAAGGACCATGACATTTGCTAGGATGCTGCTAAACAGGCTCTGCAGAACCAGAACGACTACGGGCTGGTGCCAGGGACTCCGGTGGTACCGACTTGGGCCGACCCTACAATGACTTTTGCAGGAGGAAATTGTATCAGCTATTCCTAGTCCCTACACACTTCCCAAAATTACGTTTTTATGGTCCTCCCAATGTAAACAGAAGTGGAGGAAAAATCAGATAGAAAAACTGCTGTGGAATATATATTGAGTCCCTGCACGTTTATGAGTAGCAGTCTGAGATCTTAGTTCTTAGTTCTCGTGTTTTAGGACTAATCAAACTGAAAGAAAGAATTTTGGACCTACCAGAAGATGTCACTATGGAACAAAGAGGTGAATTAGTTCAGTGTGCAAACTTTTTGTAATATCAAATAACATATTCTAAGCATTTTTTTCAATAAAACGCAGTTGTAAACCTTATCAGTGTGATAATGTAGTTGATGGATGTTCTAGTATACCTAAGTTTATGTAGCTTTATATTCAAAGTATTTGAAAATAGTTAAATATTTAAATACTTAAGTAAATGAAGTAAAAAATAAGTAAAATTATTAAAATAATAATTTTTAAAACTTAAAAAACATATTATTTCATTATAACCTTATTTTCTAACAACACTTCAGCAGAAATACCTGTTTCATAAGCATCTACACAAAGAGGGTGAAAGTCCTTTGACCAAATACAGATGACAGGCATTTCTAGGGGGTATTTTAACACAAATATCTAAACCAGTCAGATTAATGACTCTCTAAAAGAGTTCATTTATCTTAGATTAATACTAAACTTTCCCAGGGATGAATTTCCCATGGAGGGTATAGTCCGTAAATATTGCAAGATGAAAAGTTATAAAATCCAGTTGTGAATGTATCAGAGTATCGATTTCCAAAATAGAAATGATTATTTAGAAGAATAGAATTTTGTATAGTGCAAAAACTTTATTCCAGAAAGGACAGATATTCTCTCAAGAGGAGAATTAGTAGGTCATCTCTCAAATCTCAACTAAATTCAGTAACCAGAAAGCCTGCATCATTCGGTATGTGCGGATAATGCCTCTAGTGAAACATGATCATTGTAGGTTTCCCAAAAGAAGTTTATACAAACCCTCAGAATATAAATTCTCCAGAGATTATTAAGACAAATTACAAATTATTATACTAAGCACTGAAAAACAGGATCCAAAATCAACAACCGAAAACGCTCTTAGATATGACAAGGCTCAGATTTACCATCTCTTCTTAATTTAAAGGTTTACTGAATTTATGGATTGCTGGCTCCTGCTCTACTGCCATGTGGGAAGCTCAGTGGAGCTATGGTTTCTCATTTATATTTTAATTACCTATATTTGCAAAGTATTTGCACAAGCTCTTCACATCTTGGAGTACAGAAGACCAGTGTCACATTTGCAAATTAGTGTTTGCAAAACTAAGTAACATCACATTGCTGGTTGTCTGTAAGTTGGGTCAGATAAAATTTCCTTCCTGATGCCATATTACTCGATTCTTAAAGAATCGGCCTGCTTGCTCTTCGCTATCAGGCCCTAAATAAAAAGGTAAGTTTAAGATTACCCATGTCTTGCATCTCCTTTTAAGTCTTTGATGTTTGGGTACATAATGAAGTATCCAGTAACTGCAGAACTCAATAAGAAATAGCAATTAGCCACTTCTTTCAGAAATAAAATAAGCTCAACTGTTTCAATTATAAGAAGGGTCACCTCTGAGCTCAACTTAAAGGAGTTTATTTATGCATAGTGACGTATTACAAAAGAAGTGGGCATAACAGCAACTCAAAAGGATAATCATTAGTCATATCTTTTCTTTCATTTAAAACATTGGAGCAGGTTTTATTAAATATATACTGGTACAAACACTAACATACCAGCAGTTAAATGCAAGTGCAGGTTAAGTGAAACAGTATTCTCATTTCATACCTTCCACCAGTTAACTTGAAGGATTCCAGAATTCATACAAAAAGCACAGAAAGCTAAGATTCATAGATAGCCAGTAAAATGATCACACTTTCCTACAGCTAGCACGTCTAACAAATAAGCCTTGCGATATTTCTGAAAGATTCCATTTATTCTCCAGAATAGGCCACTTCCACAGCCATGATTCCTTCATCAAACAATGTGATTTATCAAGTCTGTACATAAGACCACAGCCCAAGTATCCTTCACAGGTTTCCCCTCCAGAACCAAAAGAGAAATGGTTTTGATGCAAGTGACAGAAATGCTGGTGAGACAAATCAACCCCCTGAGAACTAAAGCCTTAAAACAGACTTTGTTTTGGCCTGTGACTATTACAAAGCACTACTAACATGTATTCACATTAACCAGACCTTCTAACAAGCTCTCTGTAAATGGTTGTACAAGAAGCGCCTCCAGATAATCTCTGAAAATGACCTATTCTATAATGTGCGTGAGAAATACACAGATGGTGATGGCAGACAGTAAAGATGCCAGGTCCACTGAAGATCATGCTGTGTGTTTGATGAGTAGGGGTGGTGGGTGTAATTGTTTATTTGTTTTTGGTTTAATGAATCTTACTCTGAAAACCTTAAAATGCTAGGTTTCTTCAAATCCTTGGCCACAAAAGACAGGAGGGAAAAATATCTTTATTAGAAAGTAAGGGTAATGCTTTAGTTCATACTTGAGAATATTTCACTATGGGAACCAGCATTGCTATAGTTTTGCGTGTAGGAAGTCCACAGCAACTGTGTATACACAAATACAGATCAACTGTCTGTGTCGGTACTCACTATATATATATTTATACATATATACACATAGTCACATGCCAGATAATTTCCAATACATCTCTTCCTTTTTAAAAATCCCACTTAAGAGACTTTTCAAAGGTTATGAATGTTATAAAATCTTAATTCACAAGGAAAGTACACTTTGGTTTATGATGTAAGCAGCCAGCCTAAGTGCAGGAGGGAAGTAAAATGCAGGGTGGGCACTAGGCTTGGCTCCTGCAGAAAAACACATCATTCTGCACAAATACACCTTATTCTACAGACTGCAGTTTGCCTTCTGAACTACATTTCTTATTCAAAAGATCAATGAATTTGTTGGTTCATAAACATAACTAACATATTTTATGTATTATATCCCAAGAATAAGCTCTAACAACACGATACACAAGCTAACAAATGCCATACAACTGCTCCCTTTATGATTCCAACTAATTTTCCCAAATAAAACTAGAAAAATTAGAATCTGGAGTCTCATTTTCATACACATTTCCATAATAATGTGTCCCAGTAAAGGTACGAATGTGCCAGAGTTCCTAAAGCCACAGGCAATACTTACTCTTAACGTGTGATGCTCTTGTGCTAGCAATGCTGTGACCTCCTCTTGTAAGGTAATGACCTCCAGAAATTGCCCCCAGAGAGCCATAAGAAGTGAGCAAAGCTGAGCAAGATTCATATTTATAAGTTCTGCCAGTTCATCAGGATTTTCCATTTTCTGAAGTCAGGAAAAAATATTTACATGATTAACAGATGAGACTGTAATGTACAGACAAGAATAAAAAAAAGTATACTTTATCTTAGTGAGAATTTTAATTTAAAAAGTAACTTCCAAATGAGAACTGTTTTGTGTAAGTATCAGAATTGAATTAATCTATGTTACAACACTAATAGATTATTTTATGTTGCTTTAAATATTATCCAGTTGCCTTTTAGAATTAGGACTCCTGAGCTTAAATTAAAGCAACAATTCCATTTATGTCAACAATAACTGAGTTGCTAATGTTGTATTTTCTAACATGCAAAAATACAGCATGCCTGAAAGGAACAGGAATCAGGAAAGAGAAAATCAATACTCGTTATGTTAGTCCAACTTTGATACAGTCGTAAAAATTTAATAAAGACATCTCCATTTCAGAATAATCATAACTCACAATAACATTTATATGAGGCTATATACCTACATAAACCTTAAGCATAATCAGGAAGCAGTGTTACAGTAGAGGTTTCCTAGAACCAGATCACACCAAGACAAATTCAGTGCGAAACAAGTTTTTATTTCTTAACAATGTACTGTAATCCTGTGATATAGTCCCACGCCAGCCAACTGTAGACTGCTAGGCTTATGTTCTCTGCCATTATAGAATAAAAAAAAATAGTTTTTCAGAAACTCATTGCAGGCACATAAGGCACTGAGCCAAAGGGTTTAAAAAGCAAAGATAGTAAAGATGCAACTCCAGCAATATTAAAGAGCAAGTAGAAAAAAGGATTGCAAATACTGAAACACCAGCTTAACAGGCGAGAGTGGATATAGAGGAACTGCACAGAAGAACAGAAAGGAGAAAATGGAAAAAATACTAATATACTTTAGCAAGCTAAGGGAGAAACTAAAGAATTCACAGAAACTATGCAAATGCAAAAAAACTTCTGATATATAAAGTAAGATTATCTTATTAAGCAATCTCTATTGCCCATAGAGAGCTAACTGTGCTGGCTTTGTCTCCAGTTATACAAATGATATCCTTTTAAAACCAGTGTTACATTTCCTTGCAGTTATATTACTACTACAGTAATGAAAGGTAAGCCTACTGTTCTTCAAAAGCTGGTCAGATGGCCCACTCCACAGCAAAACATGGACAATCTTTAAAAAAAGTTTTAACCTGTGCTTTAAACTTAGCTGTGACAAGGAAATTAGCTATTCAGCTGGAGCTAGTTCTGACTAAGGAAAGAGTTGGGGAGACAAATTTTAAAGAATCTGAAGTAGACAGTGTTTCCTTGAGAATGTAGGGAAAACAGGAGAAGGAGACAGCATCAGGACAAGTCCTTCCAGATGAGGGGATGACTTGGAGAATCTGCTTTTGTACAACTTACTACTACTGCTTGATCTTCTAACATTGTTATTTGATACCATAAAACCCAAATAATTAAAATTATAAATGCAGAAAATTCAAAATGTGATTTTAATACAAGTAATCCACCTTTCTATAATCTTCAGTTTCATGACATACAAAAGTTACTATGGCTACTTCTGACATGCCAAGCCACCAGATCAATAACTAAGTTTTGGAGTCAGTTGAGGAATTTCTCTTTGAATGAGGAAGAGTTGAAGTAAGTGTTGGCAAACCACATACAGGATGTTATCACTGAAACAGTTTATTCCCAAGTAGCATACGAAATGAGCATACTCAACTTTTATAGTTATTTAACTTAATAAATACATGGAAATATTGTACCTTTACTTCTTCACACAATTCTGCAAGACGAACTTCTACATCTATGTTTTCTGGAAAGATGAGAGGACATATTCATGAAAAATGTACTTTATAAGTTGCAGAGTAAAACCAGTTATCTCACAGAACAACTTTAAAACACAAAAAAGAACCCACCAAATAAAACTTGAAGCCATATTAAGTGCCACAGTCAACTTTAAATCAAGTAAATTATAAACTCCCATTAAAATAATTTCTTAGTAATTTCTGAGACTGAGGACGGGGCACTACTAATAAAAAAAAGTTTTGCAATTGAGTATCAAGGATACCAATTTTCCATTCAGAATTATAGTTGAAAATACTGTAATTTAGATGATACAGCTTGCAGATTATCCATTGACAGTTGCTCAGCTATTCAGCAGCAATGTCATTGTTCACAACCAAGGTAATACAATTCCTCTTCTACATCAGATTTTCCAGAGATATCTTATTCCAATACCATTTTTCTTAAGGTATATTATTTAACTGATTTGCAAGCTATATGCATATAAATTCAATTCCTTAATTGAGGAATTAGATTTTGACTAAAATAAAACTGTTGTTCAATTGATCTTTTAATAGCTCAATGTTAAGAGCAAATCAGTCTTTCATAGTATGGCAGCTTAAATGGATGTGAACCTTGAATGACTTATAATGAAAACAGATTTATTCCTTTATGTACGATGTTTTTCCTTGTTAATCATTCCTAGTCTACTTAAGGGAATCTGATCAATTAAGTAATAATTTAGTACTATGTTTTGATTTCCTTCTACATCTGAGGTACCAGTAATAAGGGAACAATTTATAAAGCCTAATATTGTCTGTAACAAGTATTCATATTTAAATCCGTTTTTGAAACACAGTATTAAGGAAAAAACCTACAATGTTCTTGAAAACATACACCAACCAAACATGCCTCGAAACCCACAAAAATACACTTAGGATACAGATAATGAACATAGGTTTACAATGGCAACAGTGTTTACTTAACTTGTCTTCAAACGATACCACCTAGATTTGGTAAACATATATTGGTTTTCAACTAATTGCATCCATTATACTTAGGTTTAAACTTAATGCCAAACAAATTAACTCGCACAACTCAAAGTTCTGAGAAAATATGCAAATTGCAGAAATGCATGAAGTTCTCAGAAACAAGTTTGGAAATGTTTTTGAAAGAAACTACATACACCTGTGTTAGCTAAACAGTACTTTATGATAATTATTCTGAAAATATATGAAAACATTTTAAGATAAGGTACTACTTTTGGTGTATTTGTGGCCACACAAACTTTGTCCTTAGTGAAAAATTAAATGGTTTACTTATGAAACACAATACTGATTATTTATCTTATTTGTCACACTGCAATTGAGAAGAGGCTTTGAAAAACACTGAAAACTCTGAAGTCTAAAATCATTAGGGAAAAACCCAAATTACAATGTTATACTTAAAAAAAAAAAAAAAAGACAGAATAGACAATACGAGATAAAAGGAAATTAAATACTAACATTCTACAGCAGTAATGTTAACCCAGCAAACATCTGATGTAATTTTGCAGGCTCTGCTAAAAAACAGTTTTGTTTTCTTTTTAAAACAAAACCAAAATGCAGTTATAGATGATTAAGCTGGTGACCTACTATGAGACTGAACTGCCTTTTCATTCTTTTCCCATCACAAACTTGCTTGTGCTTAAACAGCACTGTCGTCTTTTGTCCAGCATCAGGCCAACACTGACACTCTCCGAAGGGAGAGCTGGCCATTTAGATATGGACAAATGCACGTTAAGCTTTGAGAATGTCTTGTGTAGTGTGTAGAAGAATCAAGCCTTGAGATACCAGAAGCAACCTGAAGATTTCTCAGGAAGAAAAGGTATTAGTCTTTAACTATCTAAAAATATAGAGTGTGATGAATTAAATGAAACTATAATTTTTAGCTATTTTATTTAAATGGTGACAACTGACTGAACTCTTCAATCATTTTTCTTTAGTAAAGTAGAACACCACTAAACCAAAAAACAGTAATGATTTCTCATTTTATTATCTATATTCAGCCTAGAAATAAGTAGCTTAATTCTGCAGACTTCATCAGAGTTCAACATAGGTTCACTATGCCTGAATAGTGAAATAGTGATCCTGTTTACAAAAGAATGTAATATTTTGTATTATTAATAAGAATATAATATTTTATATTATTAATAAAAATCTGAGGGGTTATATCACCTGCTTTGGTAACATACCTAGGTAGGCGTCTCTCTGGGTTCGTGGATATTTTCTTCTGAGAAGGCGTTCATAAAGGACCTGCATGCTGGCCTTGGCTAGTTATAGGGATTGCACACACATGACTAGTTACTACACTCCTTTTTTTCATCTGTGATTTATTATTTGCCTTAAAGTTAGTAAAAAAGCTTATTGCTAGCCTAGCAATTAGTGCAGTTAGATCAGTACATGAAAGCATATAATTTTAGTGTAGTTTCCAGATTAGATATCACTCGTGATATACATTACGCTAGTATTTTTTATTTCCTGAAACCAATAACGCTTAAATGCTCAATTACAGTTATCGAGTCCAACAGTTGTCTGCACATGCTTCTGCAAAATCACTGTCTTGCCTTAAAATTATATGACAGAGCAATAGCAAAGCAAACAGAAGAAACAAAATTAAAGATATCATAATTTAATTTAAAACAAAAAAGTGACGATTCTGGGATTCAAACAGGACTTGAGATTCTCTTCTGCAATGGCCATTTAAACTTCACACATAAAATCTCCACTATAAAACAGTTCATTTATTTAAAAAATTAAAAATAAATGCAAGTAACAATTGTGTACTTTGTAAAGTCCAAAGAGCTTCAATCTCCTTACAGACATCACAGAAACACAGCTTTTTTTTTTTTACTGTTGACGGATTTTAGAAAAATTAGTGTTAATGGTAGGCATTAGTTATTTTTCAAGAGCAAAATGTGAGTAATAGTAGCATTAGTCCTTTTTATTATATCATTGTCCCAATCAATGTATATACAAAATAACTGAAATAAATAAAAAGATTTACAAATAAGAAAACAAAGTAATTCTAGCAGAGACTTAAAAAATAATAAAAAAACCCAACCCCACAGGAAACAAACCATCAGCAGAATACGTACAATGAATGCTAAATGTAAGTAGTAATTTTCTCTTCATATATTTATTTTGAGTGTTTCTGTTCAAGCTTGCATTCCTAAAGGTAAGCTAAATTACCCACAGAAATGACAAAAGTTGATAACTCAAGTTCCACTGAAGCTTATGAAAATGATTTTGGTGACTTCAATCATGTTTGAAAGATACAACCCAACTATGCAACTCAATGGCTGGCTTTTTTCTATTACATATATATTTTGTAGCAATGCCTTAGGGGAATTGAAAGTCCTATCTGAAACATTTAAGCATCGTGATTTAGTCTAAGCCTACCCTTACAACAACAATAGTGCCAACAGATTGCGTTTGGGAAAAAAGCACATTTTGTCCTTAAAAGGAAGACTAAGAGTTGAGTCATTCCTTTAGTAGGGTGTTCCCCTCCATATCAAGATTAAGATAACTGACACAGAAATATTCTTTGCACCATAACTGTAGCAGTATTTTTGCTTCTGTAAAGAAAAAGCCTCAGTTTCTGGTATTTTTCTATGCAGAGATTTGTAATGCACTCTCCCTCTCCAAAAAAAAATTTTTTTTTCAAAAAGTAGCTTTGTATTTTGTAATATACAAGTGAAACTTTGTTTGAATCACTAATTGACCACATCACATTTTTAAAATAGCTTTCATATCTCAATTTCCAACCTTATTGTTTCATAATGCTTAGTTTTAACATTGGTAAAATTAAACAATACAAAAATCAGTAAATGCTGTCTACAAGCAATGTAAATTCCAAAAGATCTATTTTTTGCATTTAAATAGAATTTTACATGATTAAAAGTTATATGCTGGATGAGGAAAAAGTCTAATTCATCCTTTATAATGCCAATGTATTTTCCTTTTTTACTTCTACCGCTTTCCTAGTTCACAAGTTGAGGCTAGGCTCTCTAATATACCTGCATTCTACAGAAATGTAACATATGTTTCCATACATTACATTTTATGTAATATTTTCACAGTTAATGTAGCTAGTAGAAGTCTTCACTGCCATAGAAGTTAAATTTCTTTCTATAAGACTGTCCTGTAAGAGTTTAATTTTAACTTTAGTAAAGACACAGCTTCTCTGAAAGCCTATTTTAGCTGCTCAGTTTTATAGAAACAGTTCTTGCCTATTCAGATAATTTCCTAATTCTTAGGTAACTAAGTCTGTTTAAAAAGCTACACTGTGAACTGAGCCAGCAGCAATTTCTTCTTGTAGGTCTTTTTTCACGTAAGTTTCCATTGTAATATTCATCTTAAATCAAAGCTTACAGAGTTCCAATTTCTATACAAATATACAATGTTTCCTTATAACAAACAAGTGCAGCATGTTACTTGGATTAAGAGTTTCTCTAATTTTCTCACCACTAAATACAGTGATTTGAAATAAAAGGGCAAATCAAGACCAACAAGAAAAAAATGTATTTCCATAAATTCAGTCTCTTATCTCCTAATTTTATTAGTAATGTGACAGTACTTGTTTCTTTTTTTTGTGAGTTATTAAATTCCAGCTCAGTTTGAGCAAAAAGATTTTAGATATACAAGATGTATGAAATCAGTGCTAGTTTAGTCTAGAAGAGGGGTAATCTTAATAAACATCGACAGGAAAGTGATACATTTTATTAAATTCAACATACCCAGTTCGATTCGGTGAGAAGAGGGGAGCTCCTTTGTTATCATAATGAAATAGCTATGTAACCCTTTGAAAGCAAGCAGCAAACTGGCACAGAGAGTGTAGTGGAAATTATAGGCATGGCTGAGGAAAGACTCTGAAACAACAAAACTGCAACCCTAAAAAAACAGGAAAAAAGATGAGGCACAGATTAATTTTGTACAGTAAATGAAGTGTTAACACTAAGTAACTAAAAAGACAGATAAGCAAATTGCCTCTTTTCACAAACCTCATCTGTATTTTTGCAATTTTCAATGGATTGCAATATATTAAAAAAGAAACTTAAACACTTAATATTGTAAGCTTTCCATCTGCATGTTCCTCAAGCATGTAACATAGCCTTTTGGAACAATTTTTCTCATTTCCTGTATCACGTTGCACACCAAAGTAACTCTAACAGAGTTCATTCTTTATCTTTTTCTGCAGAAAAGATAAAATTCGCACTGCCCAACAAAATACAAATAAAATTTTAAACTGATATATTCTTACATCTGCTGATAACTGTTTTGTGTAGTTATTGCCAAAGACCACACTTTCAAGAGAAGGAATCACAGAGTCCCTGTTTTGTGCTGGTGCATTCCTGTTCAACCATGTATTCTTCACTGGGCGAGGAAAACTGCAAAAAAGCACAAATGAATTGATAATTTGAACATACCATATGTCACAAAACTATCATAGTTAAAACAAATTCTTGATTTTTCTTGAAAAGCAGTAGAGACAAGGACCCTCACTAAGATCCTGGAAGTTCCTAGCATGGTGGGCTGCTTTTTTAAAACCCCTCAGGATGGCCCAGATACCTCAGTTAAGTTTCTGGTGCTGTGCTAGGGGAGCAGTGTTTCTAAAGCAGTTCTCTTCAAAGCATGTCTCCAGCTAGTTGGAGAAATTTAAGAAATTATTACCCTCAGCCGTTCTGTTGCCATCTCTCAACTAATTTAAACAATATTCCTGAAAGTTTAAGCCATAGAGATAAATTTTGAACTGTAACAGGTAGAAGCATTCATTTTCTGCCAACTTTGCTGCTGAAGCAGTAGCAAGCACCTGGAAAGCTGTCACACAAACTGCCATTACTCTTTTCCTAAGGGATGCCTGACTTCTGGCTGCTGAGGAGGAGAGCCCATCCTGAACCCCTGCGAGAACAGAGCAAACTGCAATAGTAGCCTTGTGAGAAGAAAGAACCAGGAAAAATGAACGAAAGACGAATGAACGTGGAAAGTGCAGGCTTTTAGGTAATGGGCAGAAATAAGCAATGACAGGTTAATAAAAAGAGTAGATTGTACAGGACTCCAGCGCTGTAACCAAGTGGAATTATCTTCTCTCTTTCAAGGAAGGCATTAATACTGGCTGTTCCCAAGAGAAGGTGAACCTGGATGCTACTCTGAAAACACTCAAAAAGTAACTCCCTCGGAAAGGAAGGGGTGCCCAATAATGTGAGTGTGACGCAAACAAAGGAGCAAACTGTCACCCAGGAATGCCCGAAGGACAAAGTAGAGTGAAGTCTGCAACGTTCAGGTTTTTCAGAAAGAGGTGCTCCAGAAGAGCAAGCCAGATATGGACAAGGCAACTATAAAGTATTTGCTAAATATTACAATATGGGGTAGCTCAGCTGAAATGAAACACTGTAAACTTGGACGTTTCTTCCTCTCCCCACACCTCAAACTGATTGAAATGACAATTTGGATCCTTAAAATAATTTTGTGGACACCAGTAACATTCTGCTCTAAAGATAATAGAAGCAGCATGGAAATTGCTATTTTGTTTCAGTATCTCCTCACACAAGCTATGTCAAGTTGAGGTTTAAAATCAAATAGCCTTATTGTTTCATCACTTGAAAATCCAGAAACAGGAAAAAAATGTGTGAAAACCCTCAGATTTTCTGCGACCTTTTAAAAAGTCAGCAGGGACAATAACATTTCTGACGGATAGTTAGTAACAAAACCTGGTTTTCCTTTTTTTGACAACGAAGGGAAGTTCAATTCTACAGCTGTGGGATCAATACAGGTGAAACGCCCGAATTTCACTTGTGGTACAGTGTGACAACTTACGCTTTACATACATGCTGCTACTTTAACTGCATTATTTTATCAGATGAAGTCTTCAACAATACTAGCTTAAGATAATTCCCACCTCCTCAGTACTTGTTCCTCTCCCAAATAATGCTGCACCATCCCTTCAGATGTGCCGGTTCAGTTACTATATAACCATGCCTAAAACACATCACCAAAACAATCCAACTTGGAGGGGGAAAAAGACAAAAAAGAAAAAAAGCCAGTTGAATCCTCCAAACCAGCACGGTCCTACTGCACAGAAGAGCCGTCTAACATACACAGAGACATAGCTTTCCATGATATGAAGACAGGGACAAGCAGTGGGCTAAAAGTTTGGACTGAATTTGAATATGAAGAAACCTGGGGGAAGTAGCATGGAGTATTTGAAGAGCATGAAAGAAGGCAAAGATGGATATGCTAAAGAAAAAGCTATGCAAAGAACACGTCATATGTGTGACTGACTGTATGGCCCTTTTTCACGCTTACTTCTGAGATAGAGAAGGGAGGTAAACAGAGATTGCAAAGGGTGACACAAGTGAATGAAATAAAAAGGCTTCAGTAAAAATTAAGCAAAAGCTATTTTAAAAAGAAAATTAAATTCTCTGGTTCCATTTACTTAAGAAATTGCTAAGTGCATCATTTGCAGACATCATTGCCATTACAGTAGTAACAGAAAACTGTGAAGATAGCAACAGAAGATGCCCTAGTTGTTGTATTAATGGCACCTATTTCAGTCACTAACTAGAGTGAGCAGCAGATCTTCCTGATTAAGAAAATGTTTAAGTATTTATACATGTAAATATAAATGTATAAATACAGATATTTATACTCTCCTCATCTTCTCTGGTTTTGGGTATTATTCTTCTATGCTACATGCTCTTATTTGTAACAAAAACAAACTCAAAATTTGTCCCAGGTAACTTTGAAACAAGAAGTTTCTCATCCCTCTGGGTCCTGAATTCCAATACCATCGTAAAGAAAACTATATTGCCCATAGATTTAACTCCTTCCCAAGTATTCTATTTTTATAACATTTCCATTTGGACACTCAATAATTTATTTGTATTTCATTAACAAGAGATTACCTTATCAATGGCTGATGCAGAGCAACCAAAGAAGCATGGACTATAACTGATATGACAGAAAGGTGGAAGTAATCAAACATAACATTGACATAATGATGAAGGCCCCGGTGTAAGTTAAAGTGCAACTTTAAAGTTCGGCTACTAATTGGCTGTAGTGTGCTCAGGTCATCGGGTCTAAAAAGAAATTAAAACAAAACAACATACAATTAGAACAATCATATTTAAAGTGCAAGGTAGCAATTTAGCATAGGTCTGTCTATACTTTGGAATGCAATGACATCTCCCCCAGGAAGAAGAAAAAAAAAAAAAAATCAAAATGAGACAAACCAGTTATGAAATCTTAACAGACTTCAGCATTGGATTTCTTTTTTACTCTCACATATGTCTAATATGATCACACTATGCCTATATATAATACAGATTTAATCAGTTTAAAGAGGTAACATATATCATTGCTTTAATAAAATCTTCTATATTTAAACTTACGAATAGTCTGTATCCGTGAAATGTAGATCTAATGTTAGCAGAAAATTCATTTCATTAAGAGACTCCTCAATCTAAAAAGAAATTGTAGAAGCATGAAATCTTTTCAGGTCCCTTGTTTATACTAATCCAAACTGTACACAACAAAGACTTAATTATCTGAATATAGTAAAGTTGAATGGCAGATTACCTTCCTCTCATCTAACAGCATTTTTATTTTGAAAATCATCACGTCATTCACAGAAACCTCCTCATTTTTGTAAAGAATCTGAAATGTTTTACTGCAAACTATATTGTCATGGATTGAAGCAGGAAAGGCAAGATCTGCACCTGAAAAGAGAAACAAGTATTAATATAATTGGCCTAGAATTTGGAAACCCCAGAGCAGCTAATAAGTGGAACTATCATTCCTATGAGTTTCATGACCACTATTAAAACTGTAACACCAACAATGTCAGCAGTTCCTGTTTCAGTCAGCAACTGTTTGAAGAAGTGCATTTTGTTTCAAAGAAATACTGTATCAATATTTTTAGTGTAATTTGCTTATAATGTAAGTTCTGGACTGCAGAATTTTTGCTTTGTTCCAAATTGCAGTAAGACATTCTAGGCATCAAAAATTCTAATAAAAATCCTGAAATCTGTCTTGTTTCATCCAGCATTCATGTTGATTTGCAAGGTTTAACCACACTGAGAGCTCTTAATTACCTACAGATGAGGCAAAGAGGTTAAATGACATATACCATTCCACTGAATTAATCAAGAACAAAGGTGGTTCCTTCTTTCCTTCCAGATCTTTGCATACTACTCTGGCCAGACCAGTTCCAAGCGTATGACCTAAACCTTACATTTCTCATTCGATATGACACTTCTGCTTTCAGTCCAGACCCTGCTCATCAAAAAGAGTTCAGAAAAGGGGGATAAATGGTTGGGGAATCTTTTGCCAAAAGGGTTAAAAGGCTTGTAGAAGAAATGAGAAAGGGCATGGTTTAAAACAGTTTTTGAGGAAGTATTTCGCATAATAGCAAGGGTTTACCACACAGGAAATACCATGACAGGCACTATCCTGTGAAACAACAGGAAGATGTTGGAATTTGGAAGAACAGAAGTAACAGAAATACCAACACTTTCTTATCACTCCTCTAACAAGCAGGCTCAATAACATTAACCTCTTCCAGAATACAAAGTCTTAGAAATTGTGTAAATGGGGGTGCAAAAGATTTTTTTAAATTCTTTTGATTCTTAAAAGATTACTTCAAAGGAATCCATAAAATAAGAGGGGAAAAAAAAAAAAAATCTGCAAAGTTTGCCCTTTACAGATTTGGGGTCTGCAGGCCTCTGATAGAAAAATCACTGCACCTAACAAACATTCTCACTCTATAGTCTTCAGAACACCTTGGTTCACCTTCCCTTCAGAAACTAGAAACAAGTAAAAATACTGGGTTTTGCTGAAGTGCTTTCATACGTATCATCAATTTAGGTGTCCTCCTGGACAAAATGCTTACAAAGGTAGAATCATTAAAGTGTAATTCCCCTATGTACAATGCCACTTTCAGCTCATATCCACCCGTGTCATCTGTTACAGGTGAAGGGCAGAGCGGGTATGGTTTCACATGACACGTAATCTGAAACAACTGCACAGCATCAGCAGAAGGGATCTCCCACTCCAGTCTGACACAAAAGAAGTAACGGAGACACGTGGCCGAGGTCCCACTTCCTAAGCAGTGTCCAACTCCGAGTTACAGCCCTCGGTTCTGCTGACTTCAGTGTAACATGAAACGGCACCCTCAGAAGCGAGAGAGGAGTCGGAGAGGAAAAGCTGACGCCAGGAACAGGCTGAGCCACATCTACGTGGGAAGCGAGGTCTCACAAATGTGAGGTCAACAAGGCAGAACTACTATTTTTTAAGTCGACTACGCACTGACTAGCCAAGACTATTTCTAGGTTTCTATCCACACAAAAAGCCATCTCAACAACAGAGGGGAAAAAATAGTGTGGAATTAGTTTATTCTTGCATCGTAAAAACAGACACCTCGTTCCTAGCCTGCTTTTTGGGGGCTTTGTTTTGTTTCAGTTTTTTTTTCCAAAAACCGGACATGAGTTTCTCATAAGAGGAGGAATTCAGAACAGCCTTAAATCTGAAACAACCTCATACAGGCTAGAATTACATACGTTTTTCTTTTAACTTTCTAGAGCATGACTACATCTCCCTTCAAATTACAAGAATGTAGGCCAGGAGACCTTCACAAGGCTGGAGCTAAAGCAAGTGGCTTGCTGTATCACTTCTGTAATGACACTTGTTCTGGGTCCTGAGCACTTCTAGTGAACTACTAAAGGACATAGGAAATAGAAATGGAAGAAAACTGGATTTCAATTACCACGGGACCTCAAATTGCAGTCTTAAATGTTTACATCCCTTATGCCTAGTAACAGAAGACAAAAAAGCTAACACATATGTCACAATTTACTAACAAGATTGCAGCTTTCTGAAAAAATAATTGAAGACCATTCTAAAATATACCATGAAATGGAAAAACTTTTTTTTCAGCAATATTAAACATATCATTAAGTGACACTATCAGAAAAGTATGTTTTACTAAAGGATCACTTTAGCAGAGCTAAATTCCCTAAACCACACTAAACTTTGCCTTTGAAGTTGAGTAATTTATTTATTTCACACAAATCCAAGAAATATTCAGGAAGCTTGACTAAAATTCAGTATCTACATTGTTGTTCTACTCAGAGTTACTTTTAAAATAGCCTCAAAAATTCAGGTTTCAGTAATCTCGTATCACATTTTCTCAGACTGTAGTAGGTTTTTCTTCCCTGCAATTCCAAGAATTCCACCTGACAGTTGAAAACTTAATTCATTTTTTGCTTTTCACATTTTTACAGCATGCTGAGGTATGGGCTTCACAGAATTAGGAGAGCACCAACAGGTTTCTCCAGGTTCAGTTTGCCTGGACAAAGAAACCAAAAGTGAGCGCTAGGTTAAAAACAGAAAAAAAGATGAGGGAGTGGGTAATTCTATTCAGGAGGTTAAATCAATTTTCAACATTACCATCAGAAAGCAAGAGAGCAAGTTTGAAAACAGCAAGACTGGATCCTTTCAAAGTTGTCTTTTGGGGAAAAAAATGGGCTTAGCAATCTGTGTAAGAGCCTGTATCTTAAGTCCTCCACTACTTTGAGGTATCTACTTCAATGAGATCTGCCCATGGTCATCTTAGCCTGAAACATGGAGAAGGCTGAGCAGATCAGTGGAAAAAACAGAAGACACTAATATAAAGGAATCACCATGTTTTGCTACCAGCAAAGGGAACTAACAGAGGAAAAACAGTAACACAAATTCTGAGATCAACTTTTAAGTCTCATTGCTAAGAACAAGGTAGTTTTTCAGCAGGTCATCATGAAACAACTTATATTTTTATTGTGTTAGTAACAAAATTAGAAACACTTTTATATTAGTTATAACAATATAAGACAAAAAGCACACTCCTGTAATCAGCAAGGCAAGATAATGACCTCATTCACTAAAAGATTTTGCACTTACCAGTTGCATGTAACAAGCTAGCTTCTAATTTGTGTGGAATTCTTGGAGGGATTTTCATGGATGCGCGAATCTGGTAAAAGCTAAAGCAAAAGACAGTGGTTTGCAACACATGCGTACATCTCATTTACCATATACAGATATGTACAATGAAAAAGGCAGGAATGGAGAGTGGGAAGGAGGAGCAGCACAAGGAAGTCTACAAAGATTAAAATGGTCTTATTTTGACTCTTCATCCTGTTGGGTTTTTTTCTTAATCATTAACTAGAGCGGCAGCCAAATGTGAATAAAAGAAGGAAGCTTCAACACAGAGCTAGCCTTTCCATGCCGCACAGTGTTGGGGCAAATATTTATGGAGATACATGGTAAACTACACTGGAGAACTGATACGCATGAAAAATCAGGATTGGCGCTACACTACAACCATCTCGGAAGGATCTACCATGTAGCACGTCTACAGGGCTGCTGTCGCCAGTTCTGTGGCTGAAGGAGCTATTTGTGAAACTGCAACATGCCTGCCCACCCCACCTCTTAATCCCCCGCCGTGTATCCCCAGAAAACACACTGCTTACCAGACACTCTCTACATTGCTTGTGGCCACCAGATATTAAAAAGTGCAAATTAAGGATTACGCTAGACAAAATATGAGGGTACTTGCAGTGTTAAGACACAGTACTATTGCCTTTAGGCTATCAAAGGCAGGAACTGCAGGTTTAAAGCCTAAAATTAAAAAGGCAACACAAAAGTCTTCTGGGTCTCTGCCCCCATCTTTAAACAGTTTTTAATCTTATTCAGCTCCATACTGTTTCCAACTTTGATTTTCATCTATGAAAAATCCCTCATTGTCACCCATACTGATTTTATGGAAGTCTTTACATAACACAAGCACCTATAAATACACTTAGGTGACACATTCTATTCGTCTGATCCCATTTCAGATCATTTATTTTTGTTTGAAGGGGTTAGCTTCAGCTCCTCAGTGAGCTGCCGTGACCTACCATACCCACTACACAACTCCACTAACACCAACGAAAGAGCAGGAGCAAGAACATTCACAAGTAGAGAGTAGGAAGACAAAACCCACCTTTTTAGGCAGAAGCATGGTCCTAAATGCCCTTATGAGTATGCAATTTACCCTTTGTATTCCACTCATGGTGTACACCCACACACGGTCTTATGGTTCATTTTTATCACCCCCACTATCCAAATCCAAACTACTCTATTGTGTTATTCTGATTTTGGCTTCTAACACTTCACCTAAAGCTGACCATCCAGGACTTCGCTAGCAACTGATACAACCGTGTACTAGCCTAATAATCAACAAATAAAAAATTTTTTAATTTGATTCTTCCACAAAATTAAAAAGTCAACTTTAGCCTGGTCAAAACTATATATCAAAGGATGCTTTATAATAGAAGATACTTAACGAACCAGTGATATTGCTAGACATAAGAGATGACAGCAAAATGACTGCTACCTTTTACAAATTGAATAAAACTTAACCTATTGCAAACTAATAATTATATATTTTGTTTTTAGAAACCCACAGGTCAAACAGGATTCCATATACACTTAACTGATTCATAAACAGTAAATGAATTCATTTTGTATTGGATTAAAAAAAACACATCAAAACATTAAGCTTTCATTGTCATCTTCTCCAAGAGAGTAAGGAATTGAGGAGATTAACACAGCCCTCTCAACAGTAATCCAGGAGGATGCAATCTAGTACACTGATTACTCCTTTTCTCTGGGTCAGATGTGATTTCTATCATTCAATTAGTTCCTCATTTCACCTATACTGAGGACACACGATCCACTATAATGTATAACAGCTTCAGCAAGGAGATACTTTCCACCAGCCCCACTGTCATTTCTGGATCCACAGTAAACATTTATCAAGAGCCTGACACCCTACCGCTACAAGCTGCATCTTCCCATGATCCAAATGACCAGCCTGCCATGGCAGAGCATACTGCTTGTTACTTAAGGTATTAAGAAAAGAATGCAAAATAGTTGGTACAGTTATACTAAGTATTATGTCTCAGTAGTTCAGAGATATCATGCCAGATATTTTACTTTATTTCACCCTAACTTACCAAACTGGGTTGCTTTATAAGACTTTAAAATATCCAAAATCTGCATAATTCTCAGTTCATGTTTAGAACCATGTGACAGCTCTACAGAGCATAAATTTAACTAAGGCTTAACAACTTTACCGAATGTGGATAGATTAATGAATTAGGACTGTAACAAGGTAAAATGAAAGGCAAAGGCAAAAAAAAACCCCTGAGCACTGAACAGAAAAAAACATGCAACATGATATTCCTATTACTTAATGCAATAAGAGTCGTTTGCCCTAAAGATGCTATTAAGTGACTGTTTACAATCTGGGCCTCAAAGAAAGCAATCAATAGAATTATTCGTGCTTAGAATGTAATTTGTGAAACCAAAAGGCTGTTAGGACATCCTTCCTTTCCCTATTATTACTTGCTAGCAATTAATCAAAAGCAGACTATTCTACCCTTTATCCAGTAAACCCTTTACCTGCCCGATACATTTTAACTCGGGTAATGGGGAGATGAAGGTATACTGTTCGCTAGTTTGAGACAGGTGGCTTGATTTTCAGCAGATTTGTACTTTAAGCAGTTTATAACATAAAATGTTCACCTGTTAATCTGAATAATAAAATCCTGTAGAAGTTCAGCTCAGGGCAAATATGTAAACTTTAATTCAAAATCTTGTGTCTAGATCTTTGAAACAATTATTTAACTGCATCAAGATATTTAAATAAGAAAAACAACCTCCTACACAGTATTTACCCAAATTATTCACTGTCACTCATCTTAAAGCACTGTATATATTAAGGATCTATCTGCAAACGAAGAGCTATGATACCGAGAGTACTTTATTCACAAAGGAATTACATTTGTAATACATAAAATAAGGAATTGCTTTCTGAAGTTAAGGTACCCATTCCTCATTTGACAGCAAATTTCAAAAGAAATGGTAAAAAAAAAAAAAAAAGCATCAAGCCTCGTCACACTCTTCCCCCCCAAGTCCTGCCTTCCTCCTCTTCCTTCCATCTCTGGTTCAACTCATTGATCAATTTATGTCGCAATGTGTCCTTTCCTATTTAAAACAAACAAACAAAACCAAACCAAACCAGAACCAAGTCACTTTCAACTACTTCCCAGCTGTACCATAAACACTGTTTAGTTCTCATATATACAATAACTGGCCCATAAACCTGATCTATTCTATTGCATCTGCTTGGGCTTGTCACTCACCTATCACATTCAATTATCCCTAATATCCTTAAAATACTCCGTAAATAACATCTGAATACAATGAACTCTCCATTATCTTATGTAATGAGAGAATGCAGGTATCTTGGGTAGCGGAAAATCCCAGACAATAACAACATTACAGAACATGCCACCAATGGTACAGCAAATGTGCCCAAACAGACGAAGTAGCTTGGGTCTATCAAGGCTTTCAAATCCCAGTCCAGCACGTTCCAAGGGGTGGCATGTGCAGACCTAATCAGGCATTTTATAAGCCTAGGCTACAATGGCAGCTAATGAAGTAAAGTCTTAACGTGAGTCACTGCAGTACGGGCAGTGCAGAGAACAGCTTTCCGACAACCAGCAGACTGACATCTGGATGAAGGTCTGACACCACACAACGAAAAGATTTTGAGTGAGTCTTTAGCACTATTTTGTCAAGACAACAAGCAGGTTGCAACTGCTTGATGTTCATGTTGCTGATGCAAGAGTGATGTGAAGTACAGTCTCCAAAGGGAGACTGAGCAAAGTGAGACTTGAAACAGCCTTAAGGATACTTAAGCATTGGAACAGGTTGTCCAGATAAGCTGTGGAATCTCCACCCATGGAAGATTTCAAGACCTGAGGGGACAGAGGTCCAAGCAACATGGTTTGGATTGAGTGCTGACCCTGCTTTCAGGATGAGGGTGGATGATATGACATGTTAATATCCCTTCCACGCTGAATCAGTCTGTGATCCCAGAGGTTAAAGGAAACCTATAATAGAGGGTTCAGCAATTTACAACATGATGACCAAAAGCCAACACAGCAAGAAGTGCATATGGTTGGGAGCTGGTACACCAAACAAGTTGGAGACACATCTGTGAACAGAGCATATTCCAGCTCCTGGCTTTTCCAAGTGTAAGCTCAGGAAGACATTCCTGTGTGTACACAGGCAAGTTACTTCGCAACAGCCGATTTGCTTGCTTCTCTGAAAGGCAGTATCTTCCAGTTCCTATCAAATTTCCAATGTCATAGACTTGAGGGGAAAAAAAAGACAGACAATCTACAACACTACCTCTGAAAATTTGCCAACCTCTTCTGCGCTAAATGCTTCCAGCATTTACCCTTACTTATCTTGGCCACAGACACAAGGTGAGGATGAACACCAGATCTCCTGCTCTGGTCGCACTGCTTAAAAGCTTTGTCCTGCAAGAGTTCCATATCCATCCCCCAAGCAGTACCTTTGCATTTGCTTCACAATGTGTGAGATAGCCTAAATAGTTGAGATGTTTACCGAGACAGCATACACAAGCAAAGCTGAAGTCACCAGTGGAAAGCTTATAAATATCCAGGAGATTTCTGCCAACCCTAGTCTATGCAGTCTTTCTTCAGTAAATAAATGCGTGTACTTGCTGATGTCCACTTATCTCATTTGGTCCCCAATATAATCACATGCAAATCCATAACCACGCTATTAAAAGGTTCAAGGATATCTGGAGCTTAGCGTCCTTACTACAGACCTTGTAAGAAAAGGTCTTCTGAAAAAGGCAGTTAGAATTACTGCTCTCCTGTAGGCAGAGGAGACCTCTATTGTCCGTCCTGTATGAAGGATTAAATCTTTTCCATCGAGCTGCCTTAAAATCTTGAAGATTCAAAATCTGACATGTGCCAGAAAATGCTTTCCCACACAGGAAAACTGACAGGTTTCTTTTTAAACTGGGATCATCATTTAGATGGTCATAAGTAAGTTTTTTCATCATGTTTGTTGAAAAACATAATTTATAATCTGAGTAAGAAGTAGGTTTATCAATAACCGGAATGTATCTTGCTACCAACAAGAAAGGAAATGTAGGAAGTAGTGGTTATTTGAATTTTTAATGCTCTCACACGGAACCACAGATAGTAATGTGTGTAAATGCAGTCATAAAGGATAACTATTATTAAAAAAAAATAAATCTCATGCATTAAAAAAGCATATGTGCTTTTACAGATAGCTGCGTGAGCATTTACTTGAAAAACCACTTACTTTGCCAGCTAAAGTACATTCCAAGGGAAATGTATGCCCTGAAAAAGCTTCATAATATAATTCATTGTTGAGGTGAAACTTTTTGCAGTTCCTCTCACCAGGCAGAGGAAAGGTAGAAGCGCACACAGCAGAGTTTGACCTTTCCTCTTCCCTGAATCCCACTGCACTCCCTGCACACTTAAAATATGCCCTAGTCCCATTAACAAGAGCAAGCGTTGAACATGGTGGACTGCAAAATTCACAGGCATGCTGGGTCACCTGCAGGGCAGCTTCTAAATTTATCAGGTCACCAAATGAATGAACACCTGTGACCCTGCATAGGCAAAACCCCAGGAGAGCTCTTGGGATTTACCAAATGCAAGGCCCCATTGAAAACACACCTTCTGCTGCAGACCACCAGTAAGACTTCTCTCTTCCTTTTTCCAAGGTGAGCAGTGGCTCATGCACGTATGCTTCATTTGGCACACGGGGAAACAGAGCTGGGGATGCAGCACTACTTTGTAAATATGGAATGCGGCACTGAAATGAGGAACTGCGAGAAAAACAGACAGAGGAGCAAGTCTCTTGAGGAAGAGGCAGCTCTGGAGGCAGCAATGCCATTGTAATGGCTGCGTCAGACTGATCCTGGCAGAGCTGTGTCTTCTACAGATCTTTGACAGATCACACCTCTTCCCACAGAAGCAAACATGTACTAACAGAAACTCCTGCTGCGGTGAGAGGTTGAGTCAGCAAAATACTGAAAGTATCCAATGAGAGAGAACATTCTTTTATTTCTGTACAACACCCCTGTCTCCTACAAGCTAAGCCCCTTGCTACTGCAGAGACCCTACATTACTAATTCTTTCCTGGATTTATAAAAAATCCATCTTAAGAGCAGTAAAGATATTCAGCATTTCACACAAACAGTCACAAGCCTGTACCAACAAATGCCAGCATCCATGCACTTTTCAAGGCAATCTGAGTATCATTCTGATGTTTCAAGCATTTCAAATGATCATGGAACACAACTACTCTATTTTAAACATTACCACAAATTTGTCAGAATTTTTTTGTAACCTCATAAGTATTCTGCAAAAAGGCAATCCAGGCAAAGGCACACAAATAAGGAGCAAAGAGGAAAATCAGAAAGGGAGTAAAATAAGGTGTAAGGGAACAGAAATAAGAGAATATAAGAAGACACAGAATAAAGCACAGACAAGGAAATGCTGATTCTCGAAGTGACAAATGTAAAAAGAGAAGAGAATTGGTTAGACTTGTTCCTTAATTTTCCCCACCAGGAGAAATGCAGAGCCATCTATAAAAATTCAATCCTACCAAACCCAGCTGGAGGCCACAGACTACCAAACGGCCACCAAACTAGTTACAGGGCTTATCTAGACAAGGAATTATTTAGCACAGGTATAGAACACACAAAAAGATTCTTATCTTGCAGTCACTTTGTAATAAGTACTAATATGGACCAACTTGAGATTACACTCGGCTATAATTGTGGGGTTTATCTCATTTAACAAATTCTAATTCAGATACTTGAGCAGCAGGAAAATTATCATGCCCAAAAGACTTTGTTTAAGATCTTCTATCACTCCCTTCTATGAAAAATGCAGGTATTTCCCAGCTGGCTAACATATTTTTATTAAGATAAATAAAACAACAGGCAAACTTAGAGGAAATAGAAAAAGGTTCCCATTTATTTGAAAGCAAGTTTTCTTGTAAGTGAATTACTTTTGAAAAGTACCTCACATGTCTATGGCACACATTACTTCTGACAATTAAAGATATATATAACCAAAAGAGTTATTAGACCAAAAGTTTGATGGGAATTATTTGGGAGACTAATACCTCAAATAAATCACTGCAGCTTGTTATGAAACAGGATTAAGTACATAAGGCAGGAGAGAGGGGAAAGTAAATGCAGCTGGGGATTTTGCCTTATTATTACAAAAGCCTTTTCTCCATGTTCTTACCACAGGCATACTCAGGCAGAACTCCTGCAGTGGTTATGAACATTTATTTCAAAACTTGAAAGGGGAATACTCTCAAATAAGTACTGGTTTTTTTAAAGAGCCATATAAACATACAATACTAGATGAGCTCTTACTTAATCAAGTATATCTTAACTTATATTAGTCTATGTTTATAGTTTTAGCTTCCCTTTTATTTCCTGTTATTACTGAAGGGAACAAGAAAGAAATCATACTAAATTACCTTGCATCTTTCAATGATAACAGCTCCGTGAAACTCATCAGGGTTAACGATTTCCCATATTCTCTTAAATGACAACTTTTAAGCTCTATTTATTTAGCTTGAAAGTATTTTTCATTTGACTTTTTGATTCAGCACACTAGCCTCGCAAATGACATATCACAAGTGTTTAACCACTGAGTGGCTTGAACATTTCAGTTTTCTGGGGAAAAGGGTATGGGACATTAGGTTTTCCTGGTAACCAGGGTCACAATTTTTCAAAGTCCCACCCCTTGCAAACAGGCAGCAGTTTATACTCAGACACATCATAACATGTTAACTTTGAAATCAAGGTTTAGCAAACACAACAGATGGGAGACCAGAAGACAAGTCTGACAACTCATTTTCTGGCATTTACTGGTCTTTCCAATTTTTTAAGTTTTGCAGCTGTCCAATTCTGTTCCTCTCATCTGTCAGTAATCACATATACAAGCCTTACAATTCACTTTACAGCTTATTTTAATGAAAGGCAATCTCTGTTTTAAGAGCAAATACATCCTACACTTAACCAGAGATGGAAATTCAGGTACAACAAAGAAAACTGTTGCAAAAAATCATGACAAGAAAGCCCATGTGAACTGTTGTGTCTTATGCAAGATACATCAAATAAAGGTTATCACTCTTATCCCTTAACAACATCTTCATCTTTCCCCTGTAGAAAGCTACGTCATTCAAGGAAGTAACATTAGCTCCTCTAGTTCAATTTTTTAAATTGAATCACTATAGTTTCAAATATAACATACTGCTCTGAGATGTTATTATGACACTAAGAAAGAAAAATAGTCTTTCAGAATCAGAAGCATCTATCTTTTTTCCTTCAAGCAAGACGCAGTTTCACGATTCATTTAAGTCAGCTTAAGACAGTGCTGCCACCAGTAGGAGCAATTTGCAGTCCAAAACCGCTTTTGTATGTTTTTACCCCTCCTGAAACAAGTTTTGACGTTCCAGCAACTGTAAATCAGATCAACATGCTCATCCACCTGGAAAAGGAGAAAAAGAATCCAGTATGGGCTATTAGAGAAGGCAGGACCACACAGCCAGGGAAGAAACTGGGACCATTCCCTTCAGTGACATGACACGGGCTTAGGTCAGGTTGAGCTACTGGTGAGACTCCATGTTCAGAAATAATTTGAAATTGTACTGCCACTTCCTGTAAATTATTTTTTTCCTCAACTTCAAGAATTTCAACTCTAGAAAGACTGAGAGAAGCAGATCTGCTCACTGTGTACTGTATTTATGCATTTACTATTAACATAATTCTTAAGGAATAATATCAGAAAATATTAGGAGAATAATGTTACAAGCATGCTATGAAGAGTTAGCAGCAGAAGTCAAGACCTGTTTCTCTAAATTCCAAAATTAACATTCTTATTAAGATGATTCTAAAAGCTCATGAATGTCAAAGAGTAAGGTGAGCATTCAAGATTTGAAAGCAAGAGACTCCCAAACACTCCACTTCTTACCCCTTCATGAAAAGGAAAAAGTTGGTGCTCTTGACTAGACAGTAGAGCCACTTCCTACACCAAAAATATCTTCGATCTCCCAACACCTACCCCATCTAGTACACGGCAGCAAATATATCCTTAGAACAAAGTTAAAAATCTGAACTCAAAAGAGTTAACCTTCTGATGGCAGTTTAAAGAAACTAAACAAATTACATGGGCACAAATAAAGTAGTCAAACCCCTTTTTCTCCTACCAGGTTGCACAAGCTGGATACCCCAAAGACACCCAGTGCCCACTGAACCTGCTTGACGAGTCTAAAAAATGAAACAAGCAAACAAACCAACATAATTATTTTTCTAAAGTCTACAGTTTGTCAAAGGCTTTTATTTTGAGAAAACTGTAATGAGCACTGCAGAAAACTTGGTATCCAAAATAGTTTGAAATAAGTTGCATGTAGGAATGTATTCAGGAAAGGTAGGAAACAAATTGCTGAAGGTTAGGCATGCAAAAATACTACGAGATGAAAATTGAGAAGGGCATAACAGTATCATGGGGAAAAGGAAAAAAGTCCATAGAAGAAGCACTAACCACAGTAATAGGATTGAAGTGCAGAGATGATCATCAAGGCGATAGTATGATTTACTGTATACGTACACTGAGGAGCCTCAATCTTTCCATGGGGATGGGTATCTGAAACCTTGTGTTCCCCTTATGAGGCTGACCTCCCACCACTGCTCCCTCTAAGCTGGGATCTGTAAAACTCACTGAAGAAGAATCCAAGTTCTTGGGGAGTTGGAAGCTGAGGGGTCTCTGCTGCTCTGGATGCCTGCAGACTCACCTTTCTACCACCTCCTTCCTCCTTTCAGAGCTGACGTACAGCAAGGGATTTGGCATTCTGGGGGTGATTAGGGCCCTTTCCCCAGCAAATATCAGGGGTGGGTCCCTCTATCTTCTGCAGTTGTCCGAGTCCTTCTCTTTGTAACTCAAGCAAGCTGGCATCTGGGAAATCCTGCCCCTCCTCATAATAAAGAAATACCAAGAATAATGTCTTGAAAATGAGACTATAGTTTTACAATATAAGGATTTTTTAAAAAAATCAAGTTTAAGGAGTTCTGTTTTCCCCTTTTCCTCTGCACTGTCCTCCCAGGCACTCGCTCTTGCCCCTCTGCTGCAATACATTGCCACCTTTCTCAATTACACCAATGCACTACTTGCAGAGCAATTCTGCAAATTGGACCGATTCAGCAGCTCAATTTACAGCAGGCCGCTACAGCAGCTCAGCCAGCACAACTGATAGGGCAGTGCACTGCAGCGGCACGAAGCAGCCAGCAGCAACGAAGGCAGAAACTCTGCAAACTGGCATTGCCAGGCAAGCTCTGTATCTCTACATGAGAGCTTAGGGAAATTAGAATTGACATACCTGACGTCTGTCATAACTCTGTATCCTACGGGCAGGGATGCCAACCGAGATGAAGGTGGAAGTTCAAACAGAGGTTTTGTTTCAAAACATACTAATCTCTGGGCTGCTCTCACTCAGCAGATCATACTGACATAATGGCCTCTCCTGTTCAAGAGACATCTTCCTAACACAGGAGTTGGAACTTTTACAGACATTTCTCTCAGGATGCATTCCCGTATTAAAGTTAAACCAACCCAAAAGCTAGGTGGTAACAGAAGTAGGGATCCCATTCCTCCTGTGTATTTCATACTACTCCTGCACCAGCACTGACAGAATATCTGATCCTGATGTGTGCCAGGGAGATAAAACTGTCAAAACCAGAATCATATTCTGTGGGGTTTATTTATTTTTCTGCTGGCTTACCGTCTTGAGCTGACCAACCGTAAGGTAGAAGAGCATTACTGGAGGCACACAGAAAGCACTAGAAGCACACAGAAAGCACTAGAAGCAGGACCACCTTGTTCAGGCAGCTGCTATCCAAAAGATCTCCCTACCTGTAACATCTACACCCTTGGCCCAGTGTTCCTGCCAGCCTAACCCCATTCTCCAACTACACTGCTGCCAAAAGCAAGCCTGTCTTACTGACCACAGAACTGCACGACTGCAAGAGCAAACAAAACAGGAGAAGACCATGCATGTCACACTTTTTGGCAGATACATGCAGTTGTACTGGCTCAAGCCAATTACAAATCCATAGATGAGAATGCTGTTTCACAACAGGTTCAGGTTCATGGTGCCAACGGTATGCCATAAAATTTCCAAAAGTACTACAAAGGTCTAAGAGCTAAAATCTGAACAAAATTCAGGTGATTTGGAATTTGTACCCAATATCTGAGAAGTCTAGAATATGCAGTACCCATCAACATTTGACAAAATTTAAGGTTATTTTTTCAACCAATATGGGGAGGATGCAAGAAAAAAACCCAAACCACCCAAGTTTTTGTAAAACATACCTCCAGGACAACTGCAATTACCAACTGTTAGCTATACATCTATGAATAATGATTGAAGAAATAAGCACCTGTATCATCATCTTTACACATCAGAATACATACCTGAAACAGGTAGCTTCAGGATCTGATTTAGTTTCTTAAGGTGAAGGCTAGTCTTCTAGGAATTAACATGGCGGGGAGGGGTGGGAATTCTCTAGGCTTCAGAGTAGAAGCCCAATTTAGAATGGCTCTAGGTGACTCCTAGATAAGCTTCCCTGCGTGGCTAAAAGTCTCCTAATACAGACATTGTACTCAGATATCTGCAGACAAGCAGTACAACCTCCCCACTTCTTCAGTTCCACTCACATAGCTAAGGCAGAGTATACTTCAAAAGCCTTAATTTATCAGCTAACTGAAAGGAAGCAGTGCTTAATTTTCCACTTACTTTTTCAAATCCTATTCTCAACAAATGCAAGGCTTTTTATTTTTAGAAGACAAGATTCTGAAGTACCATCATATGGTACTTCAAATTGTTATTGTTCTTTGGGACCAGACCACGTCACTGGTCTCTCAGACATCCTGCATAAGAAGGGCTAATGGGATATTTGATGATACTAACTTTTAACTTCCGAAGCAATGCCAACTTAAAATATGGCTTCCCCACTGCTCATTCCCAGTCTTACACACTCTTGCCTCGAAGCAAGCAGGACCTGTGTGTGTGCATCCTCTGTTGAACTGGAATCAGAAACTGATCCACTTTTAAAAAATAAAAATAAAACCAAAAGAAAAGTATTCGCATTATTTTTCCTAGACAGACTACTCCCTTGAGTTTACATCCCAGCCCTCAAATCTTAAACCTGTATTACTGCTATTTGTATGCTTGTAAAACCATAAGCTGAAGAACAGAGCTCATCTTGCAACTGTTAAGACAAATTTACAGCTTGCTTCTCCCTTCATAAAGACTGTATTACGTAAAGATCACAGTACAATACTTCAGAAGATAAGCTACATGTCAGGAAGCAATTCACACCACTTATCTCCAGAAACTATGTCATACAGAACCGTAGTTTGAAAGTAAAAGTATGACTGGGCGGTATGAATTAAAAAGAAAACCAAACAGGTAAGCCTGAATGTTCCTTGTCCATTAAGAGTTTGTTATTTGATAATATGCTAACAACACAAAACATTAGCAGAGGCTACTTCTTTATTTAAGGACAAAACCTTTTCATTCCTCATGTAGCCAGGAGAAAGAAAAGTGATCCTCTATAAGGGTACTCTTAAAATTTTAATTTCCTGTTAACAAATTATAAAACTAATGTAGACAACTCACTGGATCCAGAAAAAAATAAAACTTTTCATATAGTGCATTATTTCTCATGAAATTACTGTGTAATCATATTAAGATTAATTAAAATTCATACTCTGATTGAGCGTATTTTCTTTTATGATACACTACACAACCACACATGGAAGCATAAAATGTCAATGCTGCTCAGAATTATCAGTAAGTATCTGCACATGGAAAAAACATAAATCTATGGAACAGAAGAATACCATAAGACTAAATTTCCAGCAGTCTCTGAAGCTTAAATTCCTTTTACTTCCAGTGGGACTTAGGTTCACAAGCAACTTAGTGCTACTGAAATCTTACCAATAACCTAATTTCAGATATCATATGCCTCCAAAAATGTGTTTTATGTTAGAATCTGCTAAAGTCTCTTCTGTGGAAGGTATTTAATATTCTTCTTCCATCTGTTAACCAGCATTTATAAAGCAAAAACACTTTAAAAAGTGTGGTAGACTTACATTACTAATGTAAATTCTTCATATGCTTTTGCAAGAATCTTTTAACCGAAAACAAAGTCGAATAACAGATTAAACTAGACACACTGAGCACGAATGTAAACCTGCAGCTATAATAAACAGCTACTGTCAATACTTTATTTTACTTGCACCATTCATAGTCTGCTTGAATTAACAAATTCACACTTAGCTGAAATAACCATCACCAAGTTATCTTTCTGAAACCCACAATGAAACAGCAGATATTCTACTTCATAAAGAAAACTGCTACAAAAAAATAAAGACAAAGCACATACGTAGAGACATTAATATTGAAAATTGTCTAAATCCAGCTTTGGCCAGTTGTGTACATGTGTATTACTGACAAAATAACAAATGATTAGTGACAAAGTAAGAATTTAACATTGGGATTATAAGAATGCAGAGAGAGAGGGAAGATGTAGACTAAAGCTGTTTTCAAAGCATATCTTGCAGCAATGTGTGCGCAATGCTAAATTACAAATCATCAGCTAAGTTTCTTTAGCATATTGGGTTTGCCATTTCACAGGTGAAAAAGCAACACACAGCTCCAGAGAAATGAAAACCTCATCTTCTCACAATTGAGGGTTACCCGGAAACTTCTCTTGCTACCCACAAGAAAGGTGTAACTATTCCAAGTTAGACATCACGATTCATCATCGGGTGGTGGAACACTGCAATTTAAACTGAGCACTACAAAGTACTGGGGCACTTTCAATAACCAGTTGTTTGAATTCAGAAATGCTCAATATATTTACATCTCTCTTTAGGATGCTGACACATACAAAACACACATGTAAATGTGGAGGGTAAGCATCCACAGTCTACAACAGAAAAATGAATAAGAGACAACTTGCTCTTACAGTAACATCTTTGAAGAACAGCATTGTAAATAACATTCATAATCATCAGGAGGCAGTGGCAGGAGGTTGAGTAGGAAGTGTTCTAAGTATCCCAAACTTCTGTTACAAACAGTGCTAAAATTACCACTGGTGTCCCCCAACCTCCTACCCACTTTTAAACATCAGGAAAATACAGGTCAAAATCACATTACCAGGACATCATATATTCTAACTGTCCATCTAGAGCTGATAACATCACCACTACAAAAAACAACCATGCAATGCTCTTAAGTGCTATGAAAATGTTTCAAGAGGACATTGTCATCTGTTCTACATCCGAAACTGATTTTCATTTCAGTTCCCTGGAACAAGCTTGTTGACAAAGGATTAAAAAGTTATTCTTATTAATGATTATTATAAGTAGGTAGTATAGGGCTTTCAGTAATGAACTAATAAATTAACTAGCTGTCTGTTGTGCAAACAGAGAAGAGTCCTTATGCTAAAGGACTTCCAGAAATAAGAGACAAAATGTGAATGGAAATATAAATAGGGAAGCACAGTAACACAGACACAGTATTTGTCAGTGTGGCAGAAAATTATTTCAGGAAACAGCTTGTGTCCAATGATACTGGCCAAACAGAAAAAAACCAACCAAACAAACAAAAAAAACTTTTCCCCATCTCCAGCACAGAAAGTAATATTAAACTGATCATACATGTCCAGAAATCCCAGATTCTGGTCTCATCACAGAGAAACCCTGTATCTCTAGTAGTTCTCAAGCATTTGTGGCAATATTTTTGCAAAAAATACAAACATATTGACTATCTATTTTGCAGATTTTTCAAAGAGGAAAACCAGTACGGAGAGACGAGTATCCTGCTTTGAAAATTGATTAAGTGGGAAATACAGCCTGACAGTACTGCTAAGCTGCTGGTAGGAGTCAGGCAGTAAAACACAGGAAGGATGGAGACCTTGCTTTTCCAAACTATGACTGCTGCTATACTCTGGCTATTACAGCTCAGGATGCAACTGGCCTTCTGCCACAACACCCTGCTGGTTCATGGTTAACCCGTTTGTCTGCCAGGACTGTCTGTTTGGGTTTTGGGTGGTTTTTTTTTCAAAGGTGCTTTCTAGCCAGCTGATACCCAGCCTGCACTGACATACAGGGTTATTCAACCCCATCTGGAGGACTTTGCATTTGCCCTTAACTTGATAAGATTCCTATGAGCTCATTTCTCCAGTTTGGCTAGATACCTCCAAAGAGCAGCTCTGTTCTCCAGGGTATCTAACCATTCCCAGCAATCTGTTATCATTCAAAAACTTGCTGAAAAGGCACTCTGTCTAGGTTGTTAATCAAAACACTAAACTGATGACTCAGTATCTATCCATCAGGGATGCCATCAGTCATCACCTGCAAGTTGGATTTTGCACCACTGACAACTCTTTGAGCCCAATCATCCAACCAGTTTTCCTCTCAACTCATTCTGCATTCAACTCTCCACTTTTGCAGTCCACATCTCACTCAAGCTTATGTTACATTTCCCTTTGCATTTATAAAAGGTCAGCACTACGGAGCCCAAATTTAACTGCAGCTTTTATGAGCTAAGATGACAAAACAGCCTGAAGCCTCGCTATCTCAGACCATCATTCTCACAGGTCCCAAACAACTGCATTTCTTTTATTCATTTTGTCACACAATACTCACATATCGATCACAGTTTGGGAAAGAAATCCCATCCCACTAGTTCAAAAAGGAGAATTATGTGAAGCCTTATCTGAATGTAACAACAGGTTAAATTAAACCAACAGAGCTACCTGGAACAAGTTGGGTTTTAAGGAAGTGCCACAGAGTTGTATGAAAATGTAATGAAATAGCTGTATTAGATAAGGATACTACTTAACTATATCACATACTTCTGCAACTTACAGCTAGAGTGCAACTTTCAGAAGAAGCTAACCACCAGACTCACCACAGACATAGGAACAACCTTTCTTGAACTAGATGAGAAGCAGGGAGCCACACATACAGACAAGTCTCTTGTATTAGAATGAAGTGTCTGCTCTGTGTAATTCTCCTCCACTTAGAATAACAACACTTATCTAAAAGTAAAGAAAATAAAGAGTCTGCTTTAAAGGGTCAGTTAGGAGAATAACATGGTTATAACAGTGAGTCTGTTAGAGGACCCTTCAGGTAAATTTGACCTGGAGTGAAATACTATGAGAAATTTTGGCTGAGTCCACACTACTGATTGGTTTAGATCAGCAGAGTCATTTTGAGGCACTTTCCCCAATGATCCTGGCTTGCTACATGCTGGTCCATTTCACTGAGAGCTTTCCGTGTATATAGCCTAGATGTCTCCTGGAGAAAGCTAAACCACAGGCTCTGACCTACATGTCACAAAATGCGCTTCAACCCCCAGGGGACACAAAGGTCTGAACCAATTACTGGTATGAACAACTTCAAAATACATTCACGATGCAAAACATCTGGTCCAGAGGACGAGATTAAATCTAGTCTGAAGTAACCCTGGAACCACATAGATATAGGGATGTCAACACTGCTTCTAGTAATTAATCCCTAAAGTACCAAATTAATTGTTAATGTAAACACATTCATAAGTGCTTCTGGCAATAGTGTCACTACAGACCCAAGATGCCATAGCTAGCAGATTTCTTCAGATAGTTATAAAACCATGAAGAGATAATAATGATTTTGACTGGCTATTGGGATATGTGGACTCTACAGAAGGGGGGGGGGGGGGGGGGATATGGATGTGCCACAAATTCAAATGACGAAACTGACTTAGTTCATATTTAATGAAAGAGACAAAAGACTGACATCTAAAAATACATCAGGGTGAACACTCAGACCGATAAGAGTAATTCAAAGCATAGGACAGAGCTGTTAAGAAAAACACCTAAAAACTGAACAGAAGGAAATTTAGGCTGGAAATTATGCTGTCTCCAATAATCAGAAGAGTGAGAATCTGGACTCACTCTCCAGCCAAACAGTTTGGATAAAAATCTGCAAAGTTTTAAGAAGGAGCTTGATCAGCTTGGTGTGGTTACTTGCAATAGCCAACATTTTATTTTAAACAATTCAGAAGGTCGTTATGCTTCTAACACCATGAGACAGGCATGCTAAGTTGGGTAGGCTTGAATGCACACAATCCTAAACAAAACCAGAATAGAATCAATTCTACACCTGACTTTTGGTGAGAGAAACCATGCTAAACACAGTGGTAGCTCAAAAATAGGAGGCTAACAATGAAACTAAAGATTTCCTGTTCTGCTGATTCAGTCCACCATCCAAGAGCTCCTCCAGCAATGTAAATATTACATCCTGTCTCCAATAAATACAAAGACAGTTCCCTAGAAAAATACTAGAATTTACCCAAGTTGACAGAAATTATTTCCATAGTCACCTATACACTCTTTCAAATTATTCTGGAAGCTCCCTCTCCTTCCCAACATTGTTGTCTAAGGTAATGTGTCCAGAGTTAAAGGTTCAGCTTGAAACCAGAGAGGTAGTATCTGCTCATGTCACTTTCCACATTATGTCAGCTTTCCACCTCTCTGAACTTGCCCTGTGAATTCACTGCTTTTTAATCAGTAAGCTAAAAAGAAACATGCCAAGTAGAGCACTGCTAATTATACTGCTGTGCTTTGCTTTTCAACTGCCTTTCTGAGGACTTGTTTGAATTGTAAGGTTAAGACAACCCAAAGACTTTCTTCTCTTCAGGCTCTTCTCTCTTAGAGTTAACATGCTGCCATAGTCTACCCGCTCCTTCCTCACCGATTTCAGAGATTAAAAAAGGCTACAGTTCAATAGACTGTGCTTTTTGTTGAAGTAATTAGAATATTCTCAGCGTTTTCCCAGACCTCTTAAGCCTTCCTTAATCCTCCTCTTCCAATAAAGACTGAAATTACAATTTTCCCTAAAAAGAGGACATAGACAGTTTATTGCATATTCTTTGACTGCAAACAGTAGCAAGTGTAATGGGTAATCACTTCTGTCAGTACCAGCTTCAGGTCAAATTCAGAGAAAAGCTAGCTTTTATAAAATATAGATGAAAACTAACAGTAACATGGCAAAGATAGAGGGCGAGCTAGCCAAGATATGTTTTATAACAGTATTTTATGCCTCTCTCTGCTGAGCTCCTTCCCAATCCTACTTTTTTTTTTTTTTTAAATATCACTCTTCCCCAAAACATGTACCTCAGAGGGTTAATGCAAGGTGGAGGAACTATGTGCATCCCAAAGCAATGAAATTTTCCTGTTACTTTACCTTCATCAACTCACCCTGTCAAAAAACCTCCACAACCAACCAAAACAACCCAGCCCTACCAAAACCAATAACTGCCCCCACCTGCCTTGAATGATGACAAGGTTAAAAAAAAAGAATGTATTTTCCTATTACTAAAATGTTTCCCAGGAAAGTTATTCTACAATGTTTTGGAAAAATGAGCTATTATAAATCAACAATGACATATATTGTTCCCTGTCTGTAAACACTGACACAGCCTCAACCAGATTTATCTAAAACAAACATCATAGGAACTGCAACACTGACATGTATTTTTACGGTAGTCTGTTAGAAGATTGACAGAAGGGCAATGTACCACAACATGATGACAAATAATCTTTAATAACTTGAAAATAAGCTACAAAGGATTATTTCCTACATAGCCATGGGAAAAGAGGACCTTAGAACATAATCTGGGGACAATCGGGTAGTATCAAAAGACAGGAATGTGAAAAAGCCTTCTACAGAGACCAGGTGGATTAAGAACAGGTCAGGAGAGTCTAATGAGGCAGTATGGAGTCTTCTGTAACTGTGGAGGCACAGCACAGTATGAAGAGGAGAGAAGCTGTTCTCCAGTGCCAAACTAATAAATGAATAAGTTAATTGGGGCAGCAACATTTTTAAGATTCAAGAAAAACACCTATTGTATTTCAAATAAAAGGGATTACAGAAATTAAGATATGAAAGGGTAAAGGCTTGGGTAAGAATATAATCTACCCTCCAAGTCGACAGAGCTTCCCCTCCTCACCAATTAGACAAAAAATGTTTTATTACAACTTAAGTTTTAGGCCAAATTATTTGAGTATTTAATTTTAATTCCTAGAAAATATATGCCTTTCCATTAATGAATAAAAAAATTTTCAAATCACTATAGAAATAGTCAATAACACATGAAGCAACGCTACATGACAGTACCCATTAAAGTCTTTCAAACATCAGCCATCCATCACAGTTAAGTTTGAAAGAACGCACTACCTACCCTCTTTGAAACAAATCCACATTGAAGAATTTGTGGAGCTCCACGGAGAATTCTACCATAGCCTGAACTTCACTCATGTTTATGAGGATGAAGAAGTCAAAACTTGTCAGCACCTTAGTTACTGAAAACAAACAGAAAACAAACTTTTTAGAACACAAGCTGGGGATAATGTCTATCTGGTCCTTAAAAAGGACAACGCTATACACAATTTTGTGCAGCTTCCTTAAATATACAGGCCCTGAGGTAAACAAGAATATAGGATGTACCAAATCTGGCCCACAATAACTTCTATCTTTGTTGTGAAGGAATCAAATGTTATCAGAGAAGTATCACAACACACCATCAGCATAATACAATCCTGGCACTTACTGATACCTATGCACTGCAGCTCTGCTCTGGCACTTGGCTGGAGAGGGAAAAATACTGCCGACAAGGAGAAAAAGAGCATAGTCTGCTTCCAGCTCTTGTTGAAGCAGAATGACTGTGCAGGCAGCAGTGCCTCAACTCTGACGTGAGGACAGGACAGCTGAATTACTGCGTGGCCAAACAGTGCAGAAAAAGTGCCAGACCAGGTCATGTAGGGCTTTAGATGGAGAGATCCTAGAGGGAAGGCAGGAGTTAAGGAGGGCAACATGCCCATTTTTAGTCAGTCTTTGTTAGCACTAAAGTGTTAATTCTCAATGCCTTCTTCACAGTCACAGACTGGCACCTTCCTGCTAGTTTACAACTGCCTGCTGATACTTATATTACAATCCTACAGACTTGTATTGGGATTATGCGGCAAATGCCAGAGCAGCGGGATGCCCGAAGGAGGCTGTGACCCTGTGGGAAGCCCACGCTGGAGCAGGCTCCTGGCAGGAACTGTGGCCCCGTGGAGAGAGGAGCCCAGGCTGGAGCAGGTTTTCTGGCAGGACTTGTGACCCCGTGGGGGACCCACGCTGGAGCAGTTTGTGGAGGACTGTCTACCATGGGAGGGACCCCACGGTGGAGCAGAGGAAGAGCATGAGGAGTCCTGCCCCTGAAGAAGATGAAGCGGCAGAGACAACGTGTGATGAACTGATCCCAACCCCCATTCCTCATTCCCCTGTGCTGCTGCAGGGGAGGAGGGAGAGAGAACCAGGAGTGAAGTTGAGCCCAGGAAGAAGGGAAGGGTGGAGGGAAGGTGTTTTGAGATTTGGTTTTATTTCTCATTACCCTACTCTGGTTTGATTGGCAATAAATTAAGTTAATTTTCCCCAAGTTGAGTCTGTTTTGCCCGTGATGGTAATTGGTTGAGTGATCTCTCCCTGTCCTTATCTCAACCCATGACCCTTTTGTTGTATTTTCTCTCCCCTGTCCAGCTGAGGAGGGGGAGTGATAGAGTGGCTGCGTGGTGCTTAGTTGCTGGCTGGGGTTAAACCACAACAAGACATCAAGTTCCGCTGTTTTTCCTCCAACAATATCAACCAGATTAATAAAATAGACAACAGTTCTGCAAACACTTGTCTTCAAACTTCCCAGTTCCTGCAAGCATTGTCTGGTTTGAGGAAAAAGCAAACCAAAATACCTAAACCAGACTATCCTTCGTGCACATTAGTCCATCTTCTGGGTTTAATGCAGAAGCAGTAAACATAAAAAAGCTAGCCTGGCTGGAGCTTGAATGGATTATGGGGTTTTTTTGTTTCCAAAATTTTGAACATGCATTTGGGTGTTTGTGAAGCAGCAGGCAGTACTACCAAGACTGAAACCGAGTAGCTGGCAAAAAAAGTCATCACCACAGCAGATATCACTCACCTAAAAGCAAAGGTGCCTTTAAGGACTACCTCTAGCCTACTAAGTATATTATCTTGGCATATGACTCAAGATAAGATTTACCTTTCTGTACTCACTCTAGAGGAGCTGGAAGGCTTCAAGCACCATAGCACAGGTCTAGATTTTTAACTATAAACAAGAAGTTAATTCTGACCTTGGTTTAACAGCCAATACAAGGACTCTGCAAGCACTTTACAAAAACACAGAAGCAGTATGTTAGTGAAGTAACAGAGGACAGGGTAAGAGGAATTTTGCTTCTGAAGCTGAGTTATGACAATAGGAAGAACTCAGATCAAGGGCCCTTACTACAAGATCAAAACTACAGCATCTAGATGATGCTATTAACCCAGCTTGTCTAAAATCCTGTCATCATTCAAATTTCAATCAAGGGACTTCAACAGATTAATTGAATGATGCCACAAGTTTTGCTACAGTATGCAGCATTAGGACTGTCACTGATAACCTACAGGTTTTGCAACAGATCCCTCTCCCACTACTTTGTCTATAGGATTGTGTAGGGATGTCCTCAGTGGTCTTTAAAGCTAGAATCAAGGAGTTCTGCACTCTAATTCTCTGGGGTTGCCATGCTGCATTATCACATGTGCACCACCTACCAAAATGCAAGCTTATCTTCTGCAAATGGAACCTAACCTGCCACTGAGCAGAGATCCAAGACCTGTCATGACACTTGGTCACTGGGCAACAAACCTTGTGGGCTGTGCATAAAACCTGTGATGAAACTGTCCAATGCCTCAGAAAGGAGCCCACTTTAAAACACTCAGGAAAAAAGTAAAAGGACTTAGACAAAGGATGCCACGGGGCAGTCTCATCCAGCCTGCATTTTGATGAAACTACATTTTCAAGGGAGGAAGACATCACACCCCTCTGACTCCACAGCGCAACAAGCGGCACCATCTACATCCCTGAACAGTTTGCCTCCACTAAGAGAAGGGAAAACTCTTCCTGCAGGAGTTGTTGGGCCAAGCAGTCACCCCCAAATGCTTCAGGATCCCTCAAGTCCCCAGTAGGAAAACTCAGAACAATCCAGAACTAGCCCAGTTAGACTAGTTCAAAGGTCCATTTTATGAATGAGTTAATGCAACAAAAAAAGCTAGGAGAGCCACATCTTGCATTACTGCCAAAATGGCTGTCCAGTGAACTTGTTGTATTTCTATTGTGTCTAACAGGGCTCTAGCTGGGGCCACTCCCTCCCTCCTTTGTTGCGCTGACTTATTATCCCAAGCCAGCCCACTAATAATTGCCTAGGCAGGCCATCCCTGCAGAGCAGACACAGGGCCCAGCAAACACAGGCCTGCACAACACAGCAACATGTGTTTTAATCCAGTTAACACAGTCCTTGCTCAGCTACCAACAGTATTTGGAAAAGTGGCACCCATGCCTTGCTTCAGTATCAACTGCAAAACTAGTAAGAAATATTGAGCTACAGTTCACAAAAAGGTGCATCCAGAAAGCAATGCTGCATGCCACCGCAGGTAGCCGGGATTGCGGTCTGTCAGCGGACTGTTGAGGATGGCTTTTTCTTTGCCAAGCATCAGCTTGTTCCACGTGTACCTTAACCTGGGTGAAGGGGAGCATTCACTGCCCTGGGCTGACATAAACCAAATCACTACTTTCCTGTCAAAGTCCTTCATATCAGTGCAAAGGAAAACAGTGTTCTTTGAACTATATAATAGAAAGTGTTATGCAGTGATTAAATATTTTAAAGGAGAAACTCAAACTTGGACAATGTCTTTAATTTTTGTACGCTAATCATATAAAAGCCAACAAAAAAAGTTAAACTCATGTAGAAGTATTTATTTGTAGAGATTCCATTTAAATTTGCAGCTAAACTTCACTAACTTCAATGACAATAAATGTTCACAACTCATTTCAATACTGTGAGTTTATTGTTGTATTTTAAAGTATATAATTAGCATTCAGAAACCGAGCTATTGAACTGCACGTTTGCTCTGTCTGCTGTAAGAAGCAGAAGAATCCTTCAGCAGGAGATCTCTACATATGAGCAACAGAGGTTAATGCAGCATATAAACATGTATCAGAAGATCTGATAATAAATGAGAATACCCCAATACACAGGTTAGAACAGAGGGTTTCGTAACTTTTGGTAGTTACTGAACACTTACAATCAAAACAGCACTTCCACATTCAAAAATACTTAAGCACTGAGACTGAACATCTCCAATAGTTAAATTGTCAGTTAAAGCCACTTGATCCTATACTGAGGTCCAAAACTTTACTTTTCTTCACATTTCTGGCGGTTTATCTATTTTCTTAAGTTAGAAAGTCTCCTACATATCCTAGGCAGTTGAAGCTGTCCCCATACTAGCTCACCACCATGTCTTCAGTTATCTAAACCAAGCTTTTCTGAGGCCACAATACAAAATGGATCACAGGGTATGAGATTTTAAAAGACCATCAGAAGGAAAAAATGTTTCTTGATTCTGTTTTTTTCTAAATTGATCATTTTAGTGATACTTTACAGCTGCTGCATCAGAGTACCTGAGAGTGCAATGAAAAGACAGATGGGGGTGTACAGAAACCTCGTAAACCAGCTTTGTTCTCAGAGAAATGCTTGTGTAACAGTGCCATTAATCTAGCTACTTGTATAGGGAACTGCAAGACAATGCTAAGAAACAAAACTGCAGTATGTTCAAAGAATGTCTTACCTCCACTGGTAAATACTCCATTTTAGTATGTTAATTAACCAGTCTTCCAGTTCTTCGCTATTGCTGTCAAAAACATACTGCTTGAACTAAAAAACAAACAAACAAAAATGTTTTACTAAGAGCAGTATCTCTAGAACTTTTCAGTACTCATGTTCTTCATTCTCTTTTACTGCATCTGAATAACAGCCCCCATCCTGTCCTCTCCAACAATCATACATGTACTGCCTACCAGCATTCTCCAATCTGCCCTTGGTTCCTGCACTGCAGTTTTCACCTTTCTGCAAGGGTAGCAGTCTGATACCTATTTTTCCAAAATCAAGTAAAAAAATAAAATTTCTCATGAAGCCCATGCTCTGGCAAAGCTGACATTGCCATGTTCAGCCAAACTATGCCTGTATTCACCAAGGAATTCTAAAATCCAGCTCCCGGAGGACTTCAGTACACCCACAGCCACCCCAATCTCCAGAGAGGCTCTCAGCTCACCACCAGCAACGTAGCAATGAGGAGGTGGGAGGATATTCTGGCCTGAGTCATCAAATACAGCTCATGCCCCCACGCAGTCCTACATAGCTACCAGGGAGGAGACAACTTACAAGAATAGGTCAGATGAAATTCTCCTGCTAAATCTCATGTCCCTTCTCCTCAGGAGACAAAATTCAGGGGAAAAGGGGGAGAGCCCTAAGACTAAAAACCCACTTTCTTAGAGCAAACGTTACAGGTAGGTCAGTGCCACCTAATATTCTGAAACTCTCCTTGAAGCTCCTGCTAAACCACTACCTTAAAAATGTTTGCTAAGAATCAGTCTATCTCCCCTGTATTCTTAAAACATTAGGGTATTTAAAAAAATACCCTAAAAAATAACCGAAGTCTCCCTTTTATCTGATGACCTTTAGATTTCGGACACAAAAGAAAAGAGAACGCTTAGTTATCCCTTCTTAGAGGAACTTTGCATCCTTTGTGGACCTATGTTTCAGAGAAATACAAACACAGAATCTATCACAGCTTGTGCAGGCAAGCCATGAAACTAAACTGGTTTTGCCTTAGCTTCAGAGAGAACAGAGAAAGTAGAGCATAAAAAATACATTATCTGGAATTTTTTAAAATAGAATCACTTGTGCATGTCACGTGTGAAACTACATCTTTGATACCACAAGTTATCAACAACGCACTGGTAAAATCCTGATACCATAATGCCGCATCAAAATGGCACCAACATTTATTCCATTTGTTTAACAATGCAATACAGCCTGTGTCATATCAGTTCTCTTTTAATAAGGACTAAGTTCTTTTTTAAGAGAGAGAGAAAACACAGAAAATTCTGAGTAGCTGAACTTGTTCTAGCCTTAAATTTAGTATTTTATATTCAGTGGAAGTCAGAAGCAAAAATACAGAATCCTACAAATGAAAATAGAACAAAATGTTTATTTTCCTCCACTTTTCTTCTAGCTGCTCATTTAATACAGTCTTCAGATAATTTTCTTCTTATAAGTTGCTGTAGGAGCTTTGTACACCTTCATCCCTGACCTTTTTTTTCCTGTCCTCTCCTCCTTTATGCTCAGAGATCCACCAGCTGCCAACAAAAATTCAGCCACCATCTATCTCTGTGCTGATGACTCACAGGTTTGTCCCCCCACCTGAGAACTGCCTTCAATTCCAATTTTAGCTGTTTCTTGGACACAGCCTTCAGCTGAAACGCAATGTGGTGAAAACAGAGTTCCTGACCTGACCTGCAAGGCTATTCCTAATACCTACCTTCTAAGCATGCACAATAACATAATCGGACTGTAAACCTAGACAGTATTTTTCATTTAGTTTTCTCTGGGTTCTCATAGACTTTGGCAAGCCTATGAACAAGACCTGCCAAATTTTTCTGCATGTGATTAGAAATACGTCCCATCTATCCATACAGCCAAAACTCATCCAAGCTAATATCCTCTTCTGTTTTAATTACTGTGAGGCTGAAAAAGCATAATTCACTGCATGTATTAGTTCAGCATGATGCTGCGAAGAACCAGCCTGTTATTTTGATCATGTCACCTCTCTCTTTGCATCTCCTGCAGAGAGAGCCTGGACTACTGCATCAAGTGTAACCTTCTTGTCTTCCTTTGAAATCCTTTCGCAGCTGTGCGGCACCCGGTATCACAGTGTTCTGGTTGAAGACTAGAGCTTCCCAGCACTACAAATAAACCCTGGCTTTCCATAGTGATGGGGTAGCAAAAGAAAAGCTAACTTAATTTTGGATTGCATAATCATCATGTTGTAAAACAAGGAAACAAAGAAACAAAAAATCTCCTTAAGTGGAGGTATCTAGGATACCTTATCCAAACTGTTACCCCAATTTTAAAAAGGTAACATGACCATCACTCAGAAAAAGACAGCAGAATAGACTGCTTTATGTCAGGATTTATTCATTAAATTCTTTTTAAAGCTTCAGAGTTATAAATAATTGTATGAATGTAAATAACCACAGTTACTTAAATATAGTTAAACAATGGCCTAATTTCATGGGCTCAGAGCAAAACTCAACTATTACAATTTTCTTCTTGCCTGGTTCTCTAAGCCTAGATTACTTCCCAGACAGCCATTACAAGGTTTGATTCACCACTTCTAACAAAGCTAATGCAAGATATCTATGACATTTTAATGGGCTAGATAAACAACCAGCTTAATCAAGCATTAAAATTCAAATTTTCCTACTTTTTGCTTTAAATTTAGCACTGATATCTGGTCCTCTATGCAGCACACTGATAAAAACAACATACTCACTACTTTCAGCTGACAACTTGATTATTCCCACTGAGCATGGAATTCATTAATATGTTGCATTTATTTCTTTTCTTCTCCCCTACTAATAGATCATGTATGTGATACAGTAATTCATCTTGAACATTTATTAGGCTTATTCCCTTCTAGCCTAGCATTGGTCTTTGTCTGTCTGACAAACGACATGTTATTTCTAAGCTTCCTCATTAAAAAGTTTAACAGGAAAAGTGAGCAGCACAGTTAAAAGCTTGCTTTCCTACCGATGTGTCCTCCTCCCTCCACTACGATAACCTCCTACCTTTAATGGCCCCTTGACGAGGCAAAAAATCACACATCCCGCAGGTACAGTGAAGCTATATCCACAGCGACTGGCCAGCTGCTGCAAAACAGACCTCATGCTAGCTGACTTTCTGTATTTTCCTCCCTCCAGTATGGGCACTAACTTCAGTGTCTTCTCTCTTAAGTCACCAATTCACACTACACAAAAACTTCATCACCTCCGAGGTCCCTTCTCCTCTTCCACATTAGGCTGAATTGAGCAATGGTTTCAACAGTAATTTGTGAAGAAAGAGGAAACAGAACATGAGCAAACCAAACTGAGTGTTTTATTTGCTGTTTACAAAGACTTCCCCTAAAAAGAAAACCCACATTTTAAAAGTTATGATTAAAAGGGTATGAAATAACTGGCACAAATGTGACTGTCTTTGAGACAGAACCAGCAAACTGCAGCATTTTGATGAAAAGCAGTGGCAGTTCAGGGTATGTGCTACCACATTAAGCCAGCCCTTTGTCCCACTTCAGTGCTGCATACTGGCTGAGGAAGAAAAAAAGAACCGAATACTACTACACTCTCATGCTAAGAACCAAGGAGAGTGGACAGTGTAAATCAGCAGTTAAGCCATCCATTCGCCATCAAGCTACCTCAACAACAGTGATGAAAATAAATACTTCTAACTAAAGCAGAAGTAACGTATCTAGAAATACATCTGTAAATCAATTGCTTTGCTTATAATTTTCAATTAATGCCATCAATCTTTTCCTAACAATCTCTTCAGAAGAGCAATATAGAGGTGTCCTGGTTTCAGCTGGGATAGAGTCAACATTCTTCTCATATCGAACCCAAAACAAGAAAAATGAAGTGCTTACTCTAAATACTTAAAGTCTTCTGGAACTTTTTATATAAAGTATATAATCATCTTAAAGTAAACTGAAAAAAATATAAATTGCAAGCTGCAGTATTTTGGCTTAAAGAACAAATTGCATAGCTTAATACATCCACCTTCTCATAATCTCAAGAATTTATGAAGGACGCACTAGCTAAGAATTAATAAAGTAGGAGAGGGAAGCTTACTAAAATAATATGATTCTGCCCAAGTGAATAGGTTCTTCATAAAATATTAAGGAGTGTACTTAAAACATACTTCATTTTCCTACTTACACAAAGGAAGAAAGTGATACCTCTTTGAATTCCACGGCCCAAGCAATGCCATTAAATGAAAAATAACTCTCACATGGACGGATGAATTTGGCATTAAAATGTCTGCAAGACTGTTAATGTCATTACTCTGCCATATTTTATGAATCAGAAGCATGTCCAAAAGTTGTTGCAACTTCTCTCTCACCCACCTCAAGTAAACTTATTGTCAAAAAAATAAAGCTTTGATTTCAAGAGAAATAAAAATAAATCTAACTGTACATGCTCAGTAAATTATTTTTAATAGGTAATAATTCCATATTATTGTCCTCTGTAAATAAAACAGAGCACAATTTAGAGTTGAGTCATTGTTCCAATATCTGCTCTGAGGTCATGGTTTGATAAGACGATGAATACAGTTTAGATTTGACAGGTTGATTTTGTATGGGAAGGCTTTATGCCAAACAGTACTGTCTTTCCTCCCACAGTAGGCATTAAGTCAGCACAAATGATACATTGTTGTACTCTTATTAACTTAAGAAAGGTGATAGTTTGCCTGCCTGATCAAAGTTACATTAGGACATAATCTGATAGTAAATCTGATCCAGGATCAGTGGTCACAAAACCATTTCCTTGGTAGTTCCTACACTAATATCATCTGTGGTGATAGGCTGGGTGTGCCAACACGGAAAAACAGTGACTCTGCTAGGACATTCATACAGATACTAGCTATTTTAGAAATGCATGGCAGTACTGTACCAAAGCCTGCTTTATTTTTCAACACCTAATGTTAATAACCTAATATAAATTGGGGCCGGTTTTACAGTACGTCTTTAAAAACATAATCCTTTATTTCACTTTTTTTCCTTGTGGTTTGGCTTCCAGTTTCCTACCACTTTAACAAAACAAATCAAGACAAGCATTATAGCACATAAATTTAGATTAAAAGTTTGATTCTTTGCTTTTCAATGCAAAAAAAAAATAAAATCTAAAAACTCTGGAAATATAAAACATTGTTTTTATCTTGTAATTTCTGTCCACTGCCTTTATTCAATACCCACCAGAGAAATGTCATGGATTCTTATTTTGTTCTTCCTTTATTAATGATTTTCTGACCACAGGTCTTCTAAGACCCTCCCTGCAACTCTTCTGTTATGCAAAACATGCATTAATTTCACAGTCAAATCTGTACTACTCTAGTACAAAGTGCACTTTAGTTATTGTTTTATGACAGAAGCGTAAATTTGAAGGACAATTAAGCAGATTGCCATTGCAAGCAACAACCTAACGTGGTCATGGGAAGTATTTCAGAATGTGCATTAAAGCTTTTCAAAAACATATTGTAGCAAACAAACATCTGCACATCAGTTTGGTCTAAGACTTTAAACTCTTGCTGCTTGCTTATCTTCATACTGACCTGGTGAGGAAGAGCCATACTTTTCTCTGCAACCTCAGGCAGCACCTCCAGCAACTTATTTCCTACTCGCCTCCAAATCTAAGAGCAGTTAAGTTGAAACATATCTAACCCTTTAAGTTTACTCAGCTATTTCCAAAACCAGTCAAGCACCGGATTTTAATGCTCTATCCTTGATGTCCCCTACTCTATTTTCTACCATTGAAGCCTGGAGCAAACCAGAGCTGACCCAATAGCTACTAGCAGAAAAAAAAACAACCCCAAAACAAGTAGCTCCCCCTCTCCCCCCCCAGAAAAAAAAAATAAAATTAAAATCACTCCCTGCTTTCCTTTATCTGTTTTAGAAGAATGGGGACTAAACACAGTACACAGAGTACTGTGTGTGCTTTTTGATCGACAAATGCTCAGCACAAGAAGTTTCTGAAGAAACAAGCGTCAAGTAAAGACGACGTTTTTCAGCAGTGGTGGACAATTGTGATGGCAGCTTGAACAAACTGAGCTCAGCATATACGCTACAGAAAGAATCGACGTCAGTAAGCACCATGAGAAAATAGCACATTCTATATTATCAGCAGCAAAGTCTTTAAAGGATTTCCCTCCAATACCTCTGGGGACTTGCTCCTACCCACCCCACAAATAGCTATCTCTGCAGTTGTGCTGGCAGTTGCAGGGGGAAAAAACCTACCACCACCAAAACAAACCTTGACAGGTATTTTGGAGGTTACCTTGTAAGTTTGGGGGGTTTGGGTTTTTTTATTTAAACTGCAACACTTCACTGATTTAAATACAGCAGGGCTCCACAAACAGCTGCACTGATACATCTGAAAGAGTATGCCAATATTAGTATCTAACCCTGAAGAAGTGAGCAAGGGCACGCCAAGAATTTAAGCCAACTTTGCCCGTGAAACTACATGAAGTCTTCCACACCAGCAACAGCTTCAGAAGTTTCTGCCCCAGGTGCTCATTCCCATCTTCACAGCACCAGTACATTGCCCCCGCAGCACTGCCAACACGGCGCTCGTGGGACAGCATTTTAAAATGAATTAGTTACCATTTTAGAATAATCTATTTTTGCAGGGCTTGATCTGAGCACTTCCTTATCCTGTTTCAAAGCACAGCTCCACAAATAGCGGTGCCATCGCAGCGGTGGGAAGGGAAGGTGAGCGGCGGCACCACACGGCAGTTCCTCTGGCTAGCTGTCCCCTCAGCGCGCCCACCTCCGTAAGCCGCGGCCCAGGTGCGGCAAAGCAAAGAGGTTTAAGTGGCGGAGCGAGAGAAACTGCCCCTTCTCACGGCCATTCCTGAGGTAAAATACCCTCCGTTCCTTCCTTATATTCACCTCAAAAGTTGGAAGAGGAAGGAGACAGCACTCCTGCCCCCCTCCCGGGAAGGACAGAGCCCCAGAGCCCAAGCGCCAGCCCAGGCCAACCTCTCCCTGGCTCGGCACGGCGCGTCCTCCTCCCTCCTCACAGGCCTGGCTTCCCAGAGAGACAACCGCTCACCCAGGAACCCTCCCCGGCAACCCAGACCGGGGCTATTTCTTTCCTGAAGGAGGCACGGGAGGCTGGAAAGCCGAGCAGCTTCCAGCGGCGGCAACCCGGACCGGGGCTATTTCTTTCCTGAAGGAGGCACGGGAGGCTGGAAAGCCAAGCAGCTTCCAGCGGCTTTGTCCCAACAGGGCCAGAAACACGCTCCGCTCGACCGACAGATCTGGCATCGGGGGACAAGAACAATTTTTGCTGAAGAAGGCTCTTCCACTCCCCGTCATGGAGGAAGAGAGGGATGGGGCCACCCTGCTCACCACAGCCTGCTCCAGCCCGGCGCCCCCCCCGAGCTCCATGGGCTGCAACCTCACAGCGCTGGCGTTGCTTCCCCCCTCGCTACAGTGCTGAAATAAAAGTTAGAGAGTCCCTACTAAACAGACAAATGTAGCAGCCTTATCAAATTCAAGTTTTGCTTTTGTTTATTTTGCAGCTTGAAGGCTTTATTGCACCTCTTACCTCCCCCTCCCCGCGTGGCATTTAACTGACAGAACAACGCTGATGGGTGAGGAGCTGCTAAAAAAACTGACACAAACCTAAAATGGCATCGCTCTGTTTCTGAAATAATGCCTTCAAAATAACATAAGTCTAATGATCACCCTTCAGTAGCTTCAGCAGGTAGACTTGAAGGGTTACATCAAAACAAAGCAGTAAACTGATTTTTGAATTAGGCTGAACCGTCACCAACGCTATTCAAACAATTTTTGACAATGTTTTATATGGAACAGTTTCTGTTCGCTCCTTTTCTCCTACCATTTACTTGTCATATTTAGTCAGAAATTCTTGTAACAACGTTCTGTAATCATTAAATCCTTTATACGCTGCATTCAAATTTGCTACAACTAGAACAAGCAAAAACACCTACTAAATACAACATAACACGTCCAGGGGGAAAAGGTCCAACAACCAGGAACCAAAGCCATGGGGGGCTTTCCCTACCCTGCTGATAGCGTTGCTGGTTTGTTTTCAAACAGGTCCTTGTTCCCTCCTGTCCTACCCGAGAAGGACAAACCAAGAGCTGACCATATTGACTGGCCGTGAAAATTCATCTTTCCACCTAAACTCTGTCAGTTTTTACACCTTTCACCAGTCAAAAGGCAGGTACCCATCTGCTAGAGGTTCTAGTCACCGGCCCAAGTTCAGATCAAACGTTTGTAGCACTGGCTGGTATTCAAATTAATTTCAGAGCCATACAACGTACTTTCCACAGAAGAGGTCGCATACTGAAGAATACACAAAGTAAAATTAGCAGCAGGTAAAACCCGATTGCTCAGAGCTTCTGCTCCAGCAGCAAGTGCTTTCGTTAGAAAAAGAAGTCCAGCCTGACAGAATGGCTGCAAACTTGGAGATCAAGTCTTGACTTCCACTTATAGGTCTAGTATTGACCTCAACCATTTTAAGGTTTTTTCCTCTACACTGTTTTACATCTAAAGCAGTAAAATGTATGTTTTCTGCTACCTATGCCTCATTGTTTTGGCACTTAAAATATCCTCAACACCTTGGCACATTTTGATCTGAATTATTTCACTGAGGTGAGGGGTTTAAGGTTAGAGGTGCACGAAAGCATAGGCCGTAGAATTAGCTGATAGCTGGTATAATCTCAGAATTTTCCCAGAAAAATCTTTAAAATAGATACATATGCAGTTATAGAAAGCTAGATGGGCCACATATAAATAGGCAGGCAAGCAATATATACTGTAGTTTAAAAGTACTAGATATGCAAATACCTCTACTACTAAAAGACAGCAGCATTAATTACACTATTTAGACGGACTTTTTTTACATGGAAATATACAATGATTATGCAGAAAAATCATCAAGTGACAACTGAACTGACAGCCTGGGAAGAAAGTACAGTTTCTTTGAGTAATACTTCTTAAATCTGCAGAAGAGCAAATACTATTACGTTTCTCTTGTAAGTTTAAATAGAAAGAAGAGAAAAGATATACTGCAAGCTATTCTGATACCAAAATTTAAAGGGAAACCGTGCTATTAACTTTAGAAAATCAACTAAAGCATAAAGACAATCAATTTCTTTTCTAGCTAGAAAGCGGGATAAGCGTTATCTAGCTTGACATCCTGCGTGCAACAGGTAATGAATGATCTATGTCATGATCAGTAACAGGGATAGATTCAGGAGGTTGCAATACGTGAGCAAGGTTGTGATTATAGTAAGCAGACCTAGATCTGAGAAACAAGCCAGTTTATTATTTCAAAATGTCAGAAGTCAAGTGTAAGGCTTCCTGCACAACTGATGAATGCTGCAAATTTTTTCTTCTTAATTCTAGGAATTTGGGGGTGTGGTGTGCGCAGGTTTGTGATTAACTATACACATACATATATATATAATTATATAGTATTAGATGTAACAAATTTGTGACTTCTCACTTGAAAATTAAAAATAGTAAAAGGTATATGCTTCCAATTTTCCTGATACAAGCCATGCAATTCAGAAATGAGGGAATTTTTTATTTATTTTTAGTGAGAAATATTGATAAGGGAGACTTTGTATCTTGTTTCCAATAAAATTGCTTGCAAAATATAAAGTTCAAGATTCTTAGCACTGAAAATGTTCCCAAATCCAAAACCTCCAAAGAAAATCAATTTTTAAAAAATAGCACTGAAACCATCTAACGAAAAATAGAACTGATGTAATTTCAATCTGCTTTAGCATTTTCAACTTTCGTTCTGCTTGTAAGCTGAACTCTGTGAGGTTTCATTCTGTTCCTTATTTCTCTGCCTGTTCTTTCCAAGAATAGCATTGTCACCGATTTCCTGCTTGAAGTAAACACAATTTGCTCACCTGACTTCTCCCTGACCCCAAACTATGGCAAACTTATTTCCTCCCTTTCAGATATTTTTTTTTTTTGTATACTCTTTGTTGTATACTCTTGTTACCACAAATGTTCCACGTATTGTTCTTTGAGGAAGACAATTTGTACGACGGACTTCTACAAATATCAGGAACACCGCATTACCAACATACCAACTGCTTTTGCTAGAAATGAATGCATAAATATTGAACTGCTATGTTCATACTTCTACAGTGACGTAGTTTTGTATACACAATACTTCATGATATGTAGTCCATGAATGAACGTGATCAAAAGGTGCTTAGTAAAAATGCCAGACTAGGCCAAAATCAGCAGATGCTCAACAAACGTAAAAGCACATGTCTTGCCATGCAGAAAACACACGGCGCATGAACATTGACAGAGTGTAAGGACATACTTTACTGTTTTGCCTAGCTGTGGCAGAAAAACACAGAAGTAGCTATTCAGAAACATAGTCTGATTGTAGCAAGCACACAGGGACAAGAAAAAGTGGATTTTGAGCGGATTTAACCAGTCAAACCCAGTCCTCTCACTCCTGATTTAAAACAGCAAGATTGTGACTTGAAGGTTCCTATATAGGATCCTATGTCCTACGTATAAAGCATGTGAAAGTTGCTATATGAACAAACTTCACATTTAAAAAATAAAAAAGAAAATTATTTTAAAAAAAAAATATATCACATTTTCCAAGCTTTTTCACTAGGAAGGAAAATGAATGCAAGATTTAGTAATTTGTAATTCAAGAAACTCTTAAATTATGCTCATAGTTTAACCAAAAGAGAAATTGAATGTGCTGGTACTTCACAGGAATACTTATTTTGGCTACAAGCTCTCTGAGCTGATGGCCTGTCAGAGGTACCTGACATACAACAGCAAGCTGGCAAAATGAATATTCATCACAAACAATTGCTGGTCCACACGCAGATGCTACTTGTCTATCCTGTCATGATAACACTTAAAGCACTAGTGAGACTGTATTTTTCCATAAGGGGGAAAAGGGGAGGGGGAAAACCCCACACAACAAAAATGCAACTCTTCCTCCTTGGTTAAAGAGAGGGTATATTCTGCCAAGCCCTACAGCCCATAGTCTGTAGGGATTGGGGGCTGAAAAAGAACAAAAGGATTTCAAGACAAAACACAAAGCATTAAAGATGAATCATTTACCAAGCAAGGATGAGAAGCACTAGTCTGTATCAATAACAACTTCAAACACTGAAACAAGGTCAACAGTAGCAAGAATTCACAACCATTTATTATAATTCTCACACTGATGTCCATCTTTGGTACCAGTTTAACTTTTGCAATTGCTCAGGACAGCACCCAGGCCAAGAGAGAGAGACACAGGCACCAGTACTCTCAGCATTACATTAATAAACACTTACGTACCTGCCTCCTAGGTTGGCGTAGACAGGTAGGTTCTCTTCAAAGAAATAAAATAACAGGACAAGAGTCAGCGCTCTCAGACAGGGCTCTCCTATCTTTACCTGCAGTAGGTCAAAACCTTGCCACTCACAGTAATCTGCCTCATCCCTCTGGCAGAACTTGCTTTTCTATCCATCTCCACAGCCAGCCAGACGGCTGCGGCGTACATATCGCACCCTAATCACTTCCAGCACCCTCGAAGAGAAGCTTGCACCAAACAGCAGACCATAACCTGTTGAGAGCGAGATACTGACAGAAACATCCTGTCGCAGGGTGCTCACATCTTAAAACCACAACAGTCAAGTCCACCAAAACTTTCTCAGAGTCTTCCTCAGCGGAGAACTGACTAGCAAAGTCAACAGTGAATGCCAGAGAGAGCGAGGGATCTCGATTTTCACATCTCTCCCTGCTTGGGAGCTGTATGCACTAATTCTTCTACGTGGGATAAAAATGGAAGAGACAATCCTAGAACCGAGCTGTGGAACCTAGGTACTTCCAAGGGAAATGTTAAAACCACAAACCTAAAGTGCCAGGTAACAGTTTCACTCCTCCATCACTGGGGTTTCAGAAGAGACACCAGGGCTTAGTTCTTCGAAACCTGAATGGAACCCAAGGTGTTATCTTTGAGGTTTTACTGAACTCAAAACAGAACTAAATTCTACAGCAATGCAATTAAATTGAATCAACAAACGCGTTGGGTTGTCTGGCACATTTTGAAAACCACACTTTTGAAGACATGTCGGTTGCTGTGTGCGCTTTACTATTACTGATTACTATTCATGCCAAACCTTACCCAGGCCAGTCGTACCGACTGTAATTTAAAGTGAAGGTAACAAATCAATTTCATTAATACAGTGTTAATTTAAGAACAAAAGTAGTATTTTCACATATTATATCAGTCAACTTTTACCAGTTTTGCAGGATTGTATTTCACACAAGGGAAATTTAAACCATTCCAAAGAATGAGCTCGAATTCATATTCTGTGATTTTTTATCGATTACTGAAAGAAAGCCGAAGAATTGACTTATGCTACTTACAGGGGGAAAAAATGAGAGGCAGGAAAAGGAAAACAAGTTGGTCCATCCAAGGAAAACATAGACTAAGATTTATAGCTGTGTTCTGACATACCAAATGCAGGTACTCAGACTGTGACTACTGGCACAGTCGTATGGAAGAAACAGAGCAAGATGACGATCCTGTGTTTCATTCATTTAAAGTATTTACAAAGATCCAGGCAGAGCTTGGATTATTGTTCACTTCCTACAAAGCAGTATTTTCCATTCTAATGGGCAATGAATTGTTGAAAGGAATAATAAAAACTATGCCGAAGTACTTAATTTGCTCCTCCACGAACGCAGAATTCTTTCATCCTGAAAAAGCCGTAATGTTCCAGCAAAACACCGCTTTACTGAACCAGGTTTGGACTCTGGCAGTTATCCTTTAGCAAGGGCCAAGTAGTTTTTTTCTTCGCAATCAAAACGCTAAGTAAGAGATATTTTATGGATGAAAACGTAATACATTCCCTTCCAGAGTAATAAAGATCACACCAGTAGTGTTCTCTACTTGTTATTGGCCCAGCAAACTAAAAGGCGGTAAGTGTGTGTGGATTTCAGTTCAGGCTTTACCCACCTATAAGACCACAATTAAGCTAGTTGACTGAATTCCTTAAAAAACAAAGCAGAACCCAGTAAAACAAAATAGACATTTACGCCCACTTACTTGATAAAGTGTAAGACTTCAAACAGAAGTCTGTTTACCTTTCAATCAGAAAGATCCACTGCGACCAGCAAAAAGGGGAAGTGGGCTTAAACACTCTGGCACGAACACCTCTTTAGCTGTAATAGCAACATGACCGTAAATCACCCCCCCTCCCAATTATAATTTTTTAAAATCCGTTACGCTACGCAATTTCTCTCCAAAGTGGCACGCCTGCACCATACAATCATTAAATACAGTTTTCAAACAAGTCCTGTGGAAAGTTTCGCTTAAAATAACACACGACAGAAAGGAAAGATGATTTCCACGGGAGCTCCTAACCGCCCGCCCGCATTCTGCCGTCGGCGTCCCAAGGTTAACCCACGCCTAAAGACATTCTAGGGATGGAAACAGGACCGAGGAGCGCCCGACTGCAATGCCCTGCCGTACACGGGGCAACGGGGCCTCGGGGGGGGGGGGGGGGGGGGAGAACGGGCTTTTTTTTCCCCGCTCGGACACCGGGGGGGGGGAGAGCGGAGCCCGGCCGGCCCCCCCCCGGGCAGGGGCAGCCGCGCTCCGCGCACCAGGAAATAGCCGGGAGCTATTCCTACCGCTCGGCCAGCAACTTTCCACACGACAGACGACAGAATGCTAACATAAATGAAACAAGCGTTTTCAAACCCAGGGAGAACCCGGAGGGAGAAGGGCAGCAAACGCCTCCGACTGCCCCAGCACCCCGGCCGGGACGAGGTGGACATGATTTCTGACCTATTTTCGGCGCCGCCTCACAGCGATAAACAATCAACAACGGGGGCCAAACGGCTGCCCGGACACAAAACTTCCCCAGCCGCAAGCTGACCCCCGGACGGGGGTTTGAGAGGGGGGAGGGAGGCCGGCTGGGTCTGTGGGGAAGAAAAAGCCGGGGGGGGTGGCGGTGGTGGTGGTGGTGAGAGGTCGGCCCGACACAAACAAGCCCCCCCCCGGCCCGCCCCGCGTCCCCTCGCCTCTCCCCGGCACCGACCTGGGACACAAAAGCAGCGTCCTCCGCCGCCCGCCGCCTCCTCCTCGCCCGCGTTCCCCGCGGAGTCCAGGCCGCGGCAGCACCGGGATGGCGTAGCGCAGGCATCCGAGGCCGGCGCCTGCTGCTCCCGCGGCGGCCCGTGCCGCCGGCGCCCGCTCTGCGCTGGGCGGGGAGCGGGAAGGGAGGGAGGGAGGGAGCGGGGTGTGTGTGTGGGGCGGGGGGGGGGGCGGGTTGGACGCTGCGAACCTGCTGAACGCCGCTTCCTGCTCCCCGGCGCCGAGGGGAGCCTGGCGGGTGCCGGAGCCTGGCAGCTGCCGCAGCCTCGCAGCTGCCGCCGGGGGCGGGCGGAGATGGAGAGAGGAGGAGGAAAAGCGGGGAGGGGGGGGGGAGCGTTGCCGCGCCCGCGGCTAGGCAGAGGCCGGCGGCCGCTGCATCCCCGGCTCTCTGCGGCGGGCTCTCCGCGGTTCCTGAGGCGGCTGCCTGGCGGCCGCAGTCCCCCCCTCGGCTCGCCCGCCTCGGGCTCTCGCTCCCCCTGCCGCCCCGCCGGGGGTCGGGCTCGCCCTGCGGGAGCGACGTGACCCACCCCGGGGCTTCCCGCCTTGGGTATCCGCCGCCCGCCGCGCCGTTCTCCTCAGAGCCCCCGTCATGGCGCGCAGGGGAAGGCGGAGGAGGCCGCCCTCCTTCGCCCCGGCCTGGGCGCGGAGACCCCGGGGCGGCCGGCGGGGCTCGGCTCGGCTCGGCAGGCCGGTGCGGGGAGCTGGCCGCGGGGGTTTGGGGGCGAGCTGTGGGGCACCTGGGCGGGCGGAGGGCTGGAGGTGGTGAGCTGCTTTTAAAAAGCGAGGGGGGGGGGGGTGTGTGTGAAAGTTGTCGTTTCTGGAGTAGGACGTTGTGGCGATATGTGGTAGCGGCTGTAAGAGGCACCAGTAAAACTGACCGTGTTTAACGCTGGGGGGGAGGTACAGTCTGATTAACAAGTGCAGCACGTAGCTGGAAAATTAGTTGGTTCAGAGAACTACTGAAAATGAAATGACGGGCTGCCTGGAAACAACAAAAAATCTTATTCTTCCCCTTCTATCTGCTTGCCTTCATCTGAAAAACAAAAATATCTCAGATGTGAAGAAAACTTGCATAAAGATAGATAGGTTTGCAGACTCCCAAAGGAAGCTTCCCATCCGAAAGCCAAACCTAAGCCTGGAGCTGTTCTGCAGAAAGAGGAGTTACAAGGCAGTAGATTTGCTTTTAGTTTAGGGAGCCTTTCAGGCCAGTCAGGTGGCCACCAACGTTAAATTTGATCTGTTGGTCTTTCGATAGGATTCTTTCAGTAATTCTGTCACCAAGTGGTTTAGCATCCGAAAATGCAGACAGAAAATTATAAGAGCGTGAGAGCAGGAAGCCCGAGTGGTGCTGGGTTGGGATAAATGACAGAGGCATGAGAAGCTGATTGCCATGGAGTACCCAGACCACCTTTGTGAGACATCCTTGTGAGTCCTCAGCACCTGCTTGTTTCTCTAAAATCCGACTGAGACTGTACTGATTGCTGCTGGCAGGAACTTACCAGGGGCTGAACTCACGGCTGCCTGGGAGTTTTAATTTTCATAAAAGAAATTTCAGTTTAATGGTTTAAATGAAACTTGCATCTCATTTACCAGGACCATGCGAGTGTCTCTTTTTAAAAAGGCAGTTTTGAAAGCATCGGTATTGATCTTTGAACCTAGAAACACATGGCTGCCGTTTCGCTTTTTTACCCTTGGTTATTTCAGGATAGGCTTGAGTAACTGCTTCGTGGTCCCACAGAGTCACTTCTGACATACCAAAAAAATACTGGAGCAGTTCATGCATGGCTGACAAAAGGACCCACCAGGCCTAAACACAACACACCTCAAACTTGTCTCAGAAATACAGCAGTTTTGCACTGAAAGATGCTCAGCACCAGGTAGTGCCCATGGCTCTCAAGGGCCAGATTTTGTTGAAGATATTCTGGTTTCTGAATAGTCAAAAGGCCAGGCTGACAGTTTGGATGGGCTTTATATATCTGCACAGATAAATACTTGTCTGCTTCATTATTTTTGTTATTTTATCTCTCCCAAACCTTGCCCGGACTTCTGCTATTAGGAAAATGTATCTTGCAGGCTTCTTTCCCATTAAATGGAGGAAGCACTTCTTGGCAAGTCTTTCCCCCTGATATGAACAGAAAACTGGCAGCTTGTTCTCATAAATGGCAGAGCTCCCATTAGAGAAATCTAATTTGCTCCCTCACCAAAATCCACTTGTGAGGATCTATCATCAATCAACCCAACTGCCGACCATACCTTTTTTTTTTGCATGTGGCAGTAAGTACTGTCTTACGGGATGGGGTCCACTGACCTCCCCGTGTGTCCTTCTGGTGCCTCCCTGTTTGTTCATGTAAAGAAGGATGGTCTGACAGCCTGTTGGAATGAAGACAACCTTCTGGAACAGCAGGTCTTTCAGCCTCCATGCAAACCTGCCTTCATTTCCAGGAGATTTTTAAAGTTTGGGTGCTGTACGTAAAATCTGCCACAAAATGGGTACCCTGTTCAAGACTAGATGCACTGGTAAGCATTACAGGTTAGAGATGCCTATCGGAAAATTATGGATTATCCTTGCTAATAATTTGCATGGAGAGGCCTCGAAGTAAATCATTGCTCAGGTATGACACAGGAGACCCTAGAAGTCCGCTTCTGCAATTTGAGATTGGCCAAAGCTGTCTTTCCCATGGGAAATTAAATTAAATCATAAGCTTGTATTGCTAAGCATTTTTACTAGCCCAGGTTTTTGTTAAAAGAATAGTTCACCGATTTATGGGTATGTCTGCATGGCTCAATACAGCACTAATACTGGTCTGTATCCTCCAGCTAACACCAAACTCGTGCAGACTAGGAAACAAAAGCCGTGTAGCCACCAGCAGCTGAACAAAGAAGCAAGACAGGGAAGCCAGATGCGATACCACATGAAAGCAACTGCGCTGCTTCCAGTTCCAGAGCAGCTCTGACCAGTGATAACCCGGGGATCTCTCCAGACTGCTCCCGTGTGTAGTGTAGCAAGAACACAGTGGGAGAAGAAAGACGTGGTAGAGGGCCAGTGAGGCAGAGTGGAGCTGCACAAGTCTTTGAAAATTGGGTGAAGCTTAGTCTTGATTCCTGGAAGAAGAAAAACACAGTGGATATTCTGGCAAGGAAGCTTGGTAACTGTGCACAAGTGGTTGGTGTATCAGGAGGCCGTTCAAGAAGAGTCTGGAGAAAAGAAATGGAGAGAAAACAGTTTCTCTGAGAAATCTATACAGGTGGGCAAAGAGAAAGGTTGAATCTCAGAAAAATTACCAAAGAAGAAAAAATGGGACATAGACTAGGATAATACAGATTGCCAGGTTTTGAGTCAACGTTATATCGCAGGGATGGTTCATGTATTACTGCCTTTAGGCTTTAAAATCGAGCAAATATGAGTGGAGGAACGATTCCTGTCAGAGAAGCAGCTGTTGATTGTGCTTCTTTGCTGCCAAAATATGGAAAAATGCTGAATGAACGTTCAACTGATTGCTCAATGAAAATAAAATTTAGACAACTGCCAGATTTGGCTGTGTGCCCTAAATGAATATCCAGATATAGGATACACAGCACTAAGCATGTTCATTTTCAGATAACAGATTTGTGTGAAACATCCTCTGCAATGGCTTTAATCATAAGAAAACATAGAAACTAATTACTTCTTGAGAGCATTTTGATAACTGTGTGTTGAAAACAGTCAATGAAAAGATACTTTTGTGTACTGCAAGGGACTGCGAAGTTCTCATTAGAATATATAATCACAAAACCATAATTAAACTAGTATGCTACTGAAACAAAGTGTTACGATTGCAATGTTATTTTTTGCTTTAAAGAATTTGATCAGTACAATCTAAAATTAGCTTTTAAACTTTATGAGATAATGGATGCAATATGTATTTGTAGGATTCACGGAAGAATGGTTAAAAGCTACTTTTTAACAGTCGTGATTGCGTCCTCATATGACAAATACTGGGAGCTTTTGGTCATTTGGGGATTGCAAAGCAAAAGGGGTGAAGAATCACAAATCACGTATAGAGAACAAACTAGCGATATAAAAATATGGCTACAGAATTTAAAGTGTCAGCCTCCACTTGTCAGCAGAGGCTCTCAAAAAGCTGCTCAAAATGGGGAACTCGGTGCTGTAGCTACCTACCTTCAGTTTGCATGCTGTAAGGTTGATGACAAAATAAGGAACTTGCTTTTTTAACACGCAACGTGCTAACAGTGATATAGGGAACCCTTCAGACAGCTGCTATAGTCAGTGGTTTCAGAGGAGGCAACAGGAATTTAGGTTTAGATGCCCTGACTTTAAGTAGGGGACCTTCTGGAGGTGTTGAAGTGGCTAGGAACACAATTAAGTGAACGGACACAGGTTAGGTGTTGGAAATGTGCAAGTAAAGATGGGAAGAGAATTAATGCGAGGAGATCAATTTATAAGAAGTTGAAGTTGTAGAGGCAGAGGAAGTGGTCCGAAAGTGGAAGTACATTCAAAAGGGAAAAGGGAAGGAGAGAAACCACTAGAAGACAGCAATGTGAGGCCTGCAGAAAAAATAAGATTTTAAATACAGCATGTTAATTATTCCTCAAAAACAGGAGAAACAAGGATATGGAAGAAATATAATCCATAGGATGTTGGAACAAAATACTTACAGTCAGTTAGTTAGAAATGCTGGGGAAGCCAGATTCTACAGAGAAAACTGCATTTGGTTTTGCTTTTCTTTGCAAGTGTAATAAGAAAGCACTGCAAAACTCAAGGGCACAGCATATGTTATATCAGTGTTCATCAAATGAAAGCCAATGAGGGAAGGAGATGTAAAAAAATAATTCTGAGTCTCTTAGCTAGGATTTATAAAAGTAGTCTACTTGAAGATTTCCTTTAAAACTCCAATGCCAAAAGAGGGTGCAGAAAATACATTTGCGTTAACCGTCATTGCTATTTAGCAAGTTACGATGTATCAAACCTAAATATCTCAATGCGGTAATACTTAACAATCATATTGACATCTACCCCTTTCTCATGCTTTTTGGGAAAGCAGCAATAGGAATTAATTAGACCTTCCAGAGCGCTGCAGCTGTACTTTCAGCGCAAGTTCTCTCAGACAGGGATGAGACCATCAGTACCCTCTTTGCAGGGTATGGGTACGCTCTTCCGCGGAGTCTCTGAAAACAGTTTTCCACGTCATTCCTTGGCCCTGTCAGGGGAGGGATGTGGCTCTCGTGTCTCTGGCCCTCCCATCAAAATGTCCGTCTGGGTGATACGGGGGGGCCGGGTCGGGCTGACACCCGGCTGTGCAGAAAGCGCTCCCACCTGTGGTCAGGTCGCCTCTCAAAACGATTTCTGCCTTGGAGCCTACTGACCTGGCTGTTGGAAGGATATTCCATAGCCTAGCAGGTCCCACCTTAATATTAAGTATTTCCTCATGCTCAAATCACATTTTGCTTTGTCTTAGGTTGCACTTAGCGCTAACAGCTCTCATTACGGTCTGCAATGAGTACTATTGATACTGATGCTCCCATCAGAAATCACTGTTTATCATGATGAGCTGCACGAGTTTAGGACTACCAGCTCTTCCCATAAGATAACTTCACTCCGTAACTGATGGTCTGTGAATTCTTTCCAATTTTCTGCAGTATTTGTATGGAGGAAAACACAGTACTAGAGGTATAACCCCACTGGTGCCAGATGGAGAGAGAGACCACTATGTACCAATGGGTTGGTCTGCATATACAAGTCAAATGCCCCCACAGCTTTTTAATTTGTGTTTTGGCAATATCAGATGAGGTCTTCACGAACAATTTTCTATCCATTATCAACTCCACTGTATTTTGGAGTATTTTCTTTCTTGTTGTATTTGCTCGCATTTTTCTGAGATTAGTGTTAGTTTATTTTTGCCAGTGAAATACCTCGTTTCTCTGGAGCTATTCTTTGTGCCGATTGTTTTTCTTAATTTGGTTATCATTTCTAAGATTAGTTAATGTATTGTTTGATTTTGCTTCTGAAATACAAATGAAAATCGTTAATTAAGACCAAGCCTAAAAACAATGGTTAAAATACTCAACTAGATGCTTCTCCCCAAGTTTCTATGTTGCTATTTATCCTTGTCTTTTGTGTACAGCATATTTCCCAAACTTCTGTCTGATTATGTAGTATAAGATTTACTGTTATTATTCTTTTTTAAATGAGAGTATATATTTCTGAGAGCTGGGGAGCCCAGCAATACGATAAATCCATATGGATTTATTCTACAGCATGTGATTGATGGTTGAAATGAGCTCTCAGCTCGCATAATAAGCTTGAAAGGAGAGAGAGAGAGAGGTATGGTGTAACAAGCATGAAGAAAAGAGAAGAAAAACCTTTTGGGACTCAACCATGTTTTGCTCAGTCCTTTGTTCTGTGTTTGTCAAGGACTTAAACAGTCATGTATGCCCTGGGGCCAGGGCTTAAAGAACATGAGTCCTGTACTGGTTCCTTATAGGACTGGTACAAGAGATCTCCACCGCTGTAACTGCAATCACAAACAAAAAAAAAAACAACAAAAAAAACCCAAAAAAAACAGAAAAAAAGAAAGAAAAAAAGACTTTATTGAGATTTCAAGGTGAAGTAAAGCATAGACCTTAGTTAATTACCTGATTTCCTGAAAATGCAGCTCTGTTAGTAGAAATGTGTTAAGAGTGTTGTGTGTACCTTTTGGGTGTCTTAACTTCTTTCAGTCAACAATGAAGTTTCTAAAGCATGGAAGTAGAAGGATAGTTTACAGATAATTTCAAATCTACGATATTATTGATTTTGAAACGTGTTAATATGAGGGGTTTTATACAAACAGCTGTGAATTATTTTTTATTTAAATTCTCATATTTTATTTTTAGTTAGAATATGGAATTCACTAAGACATACTAATGATCTTTCATGGATTTTTTTGCAAAGCTACTGTCCAGCTTACAGTCTCAACTGTTAAAAAAATGCATCCTTGCAGACTTTAAATCATGTCGCACAATTTCGGGACTGTCAGGTCACTTATTTAAATCTACCTCCTATAATCTACTACCTATATTTTGGATTAAAAAATCATTTCTTGAGAGAAAGAGAATTGGTTAAATAGGAACTTCTGAAATGCTGGGGTTTTAAGGTCGTAATGATCACAACAATTTGAAAGGTATGAAAATGGATATTCACAGATGAAATGCCGTCCTGAAACAGTTAAGAGAGACTTTTTTTTCTGCTATCAGGCAAGCATTTCAGCAGACTCAGTGGAAATAAAGAGCTTTTGCAATAAAATATTGTCTTTTTCAGGGTTACTATACGAGAAAAAATATTCTGAAGGTCTCTCGCCTTTACATGGCATTAAATGTCATTACAAGATGAAAGGGAAGTTGCATCTGAGGGCAAATACTTTCATTATTACTACAGATGGTCTGCTTCCAAATTTCTCTAACTAACTGTTGAAGTCTTCCCATCTCCACTGTGACTCTGAAAATGGTTTAGGTTTCAATTGCCCTGGAGAAAAGTGAGTATAAGGTTTGAGAAGAAAGATGATGCTGTGTTTGAGTGGGCCATCTTGTGTCTCCAACAGAAGAACATTTATTCGTTTTTCTCTTCAGCTACCTCACGTATGAGCTGGTTCAGATATCTGCTGAAGCGGAAAGCTGTAAGACTCATTTTATAAAGAAGGATGAGCAAGAACATCACAAATTTTACTCACGACCAAAACTCATATAAATACTGCTGCTTACAAATACGGGAGAAAAAGTGTTTTGCAGGTTATTGCTCAAATTTATGCTACTGTATTGCTTCAGACAGTTCTGACACACAATTAATTTTGCAACTAACTAATAAAATGAAGGAAAGGTCCTTGTCCTTTACCATGTCTGCTACAATATATCATTTTTTTCTCATTATTTTATTATAAGTCTCACATTATCTGGGATTTTAAATGCCACATTTCACAGAAATATGAATATAAACACACAGTCTTAGGTCATGTCAATTCTGAGTAAACCAAATGTCTCTGCTCTTAGACTTATAAAAATAGGCTGGAAAATATAAGCTCCAAAAGCTGAGAAAGCTACAAAGCAAATAAAACTCATCCATGAATTCAGTTTTTTAAATTGCCCTATCTTTTGGATGATTGAAGTGGTACTATGGAAAAAATAATATATTTTTGCAGATAAGCAAAAGAGTTCCAGGCAAGATTATGGCTTTTACTATTGTCTAGACAAGACAGTGAGAGTAACTGCTTTTCTGCCTGTTTGTGGTTGCCCAGACATCGGGTCTAAGCATCTCTCATATTTTTGTCATAGCAGGTGGAGCTGAAATGGGCAGCACCTTGGCTCTCCCCATCCTGCTGCCTATCCAGCACAACAGAGCCAGCAGCAGGTGTCTGTTTTTACTGCTGGTACAGACCCAAAGCAGGCTGCCGTCAACCTCTCAGAGAATATTGTAGAAGGAGATAAATGAACCAGGAGGGTTTCTGCAAATTACAGTACCTGAAGGTAAGATGCAGATTACACACACAACCCATCACATCCAGGTGTTTCTAGATGTGTTCATTTCTTTGCAGACATCATGCGGTTAGTCTTCTGCATAGCATAGTCTGCATTAAAAGGTCTTTTTCTGAATGCTTGCAAAGCTACCCTACCATTGTATACACAAGCCAGACGCCAAAAAAGCTTATCCTGCCACTGCTAAATCAAATTAACTGTTGCTAAAATCGGATCAAAATGGTGTCTTTTCACAAGTTGTTGTACATCCATCCTGTGCACTGGTACAGGGACCCAGGAATAATACCATACAACTGCTTAGCTGGAAAATGACCCCAAGATATAACTCTGGACCAAAGGGAGAAAGACAATGTGGTTTTAATTCTTCAAAGTGCAACACTGAATTGTCCAGTATTAGGTCTACACACTTAGGGGCTTATAATGGTGTCAAGGCAACTAGACGAGTGCAGGAGTTGGGTAAAGAGGGTGCAAAGTATCAGAAGATTAATAATTGTAATATACAGATGCAGCTATACTACTTACTGATGTGGGGTGCAGAGATCTGTGAGCTAGCACTGATGGGACTAGTTTGCTGGGGTGTGCAGTGAGTTAACATGAACCCTCAGGACTGCTGCTCGTAGATATGCCTTTAGAAACCCAATACAGCCTCAGCAACTTGAACCAGGCCACAGGCTCTACAGCACTGTGAGCAAGGAGCCTCATTTAATGAAGGCTGTAAACTGTTCAAAACTGGGATGTCTGCAAAGGTATGTCCCGGCCTCTCCTTCTGCGCAGCCCCCCATAAAGGCTGATCAGATCACTCTCGGTTCAAATGATCTCTTCCTCGGTTTGGACAAGGAAGAACGTAAATGAGCTTGAGGGAGAAGAGAAGGGGAAAATGATCACCACAGTGGCATATGATAGGCTCACCTATATATATTTCCTACAGAGAATGTGAAATTTGTGGGTGGGTTTTTGTCCTACAGTCCCCTGCTGCTGCAGCAATGGTCAGAGGATGTTTTCCCTACGCTGCAGGCCAGCTCCGCTCGACCTTTATTCCTTGCTCATGCTATTATTCTGCTTACAGTGGTGATGGGAAAAAACCTTCCTGCAAACTGGCAGCAGACAGTGGTTGAATGCAATAGTATCTTTTAATGGAAAGCATTAATGCAAAATAAAAAGCTTCATGGAGCATACCGCAGCAAAGCATGACTTACTGTAACGGTTCTTAGAGACATTTTCATACTCGAGGTATTAACACATTATCCCCTAAGTGCTGCTCTTACTCATCCCGTTACTGGAGATTAATAAAATATAGTTCTTGAATCATCAAAAATTCCAATGCATTTCTGAGTTTCTTTGATACAGAAAGTGTCTCACTATCCCTGCAACTCGATATCTAGTTATATGACAAGATGTGCCCACACAGGTGGATGGCTTCCTTTCTTAAGGAAGAGCTTTCCTCCATGCTCACATCTGAACAGCACACTATTTGTGAAGTTGCAGCATATTAGAAAGGATTTAAAACTGTTACTGCTCTCCCTCATGTCTGAGATCTAGACCCTATCATTAAACTAATTTATATTTTTGAAAGATAATTTACAGATAATTAACTTTCCAGCTGCTTTCCTGGGGAAAACAATTCTATTACAAAGTTTTACAATATGCAGAAATTTAGTGTCTTGGAGATTCAGCTAGCACAATGGATTCTTTTTTAGATAAAAGTCATTACTTCTCAGTTATGGCTGCACACTGTGAGTAGGCAATTACATTATACCTTTCCAAACTGTATTTTCCTCTATCAGGTTCACAGAATCAATTCCTTCAATGTTAGTGGCATGCTTCAAAGAATGAGGTCAAAATAATGGAAAACCAGGATGTGACAAAGTTATACACAATGTTTTCGTATTTTTTCACCACAGTCGGACAGGTACTTCACTCACATTGAATGCCTGGAAAAGTGCTGGATTTAAATACAAGCCAAGTGCACCAGCGAACTCTAATCTCATTGACCGAGTTTCAACATGTTACTGAGAAGCCTGAGAATTTAAATACATGCAGGTGTTCCTTATCGTCTTTGCTGAGACAGGCAGTGCACCTTTGACAGCCTTACATATTTGGTGGCTGCAAAGCTGTTTCTTTGTTCGCAAAGAGGAAAACATGCCCAGTATCCAAACACGAAAGCAAACAGCTCCTTTTGTTGTCAGTCGGCCAGGATCACATTCCACCACGGTGCTCCGAGCACCATTATGCTGCCACTTGTCCTGCTGGCACATGTCAGGACAAGGCATCTGCAATCAAGGCAGCAGATGGTTCTCTGGGTCGCCTAAAACCAGGGTTGGCATGGACACATCATTTATGATGCTGCTAAGAGAGAACAAAATATTGGCATGCGCGTAATAGCAGATCTCTGGATAATGAAGGCATCCTGTTTCCCATTAACCCGTTCACACTGAACAGTAGCCCCCAAGTTTCTGAATAATGTTTTTTCTATTAATGTGCTTGCTTGTTTCATGTCTGGTGATACATAGGCATTCAGTCCATAACCCATCCACTTAAATCCAATTAAAGACAACTGTTCGGGGAACATTTCAGGTTTTGACTATGCTTGTGGACAGCACAGCACGAGCTGCCTTGATAACCTCTGTGACAGCTGGGCCAACGATTGAATTGCCAACACTCAGTTCATGGCCGATTCATTTCTTTCTGTTTTGCCAGGCTCCACAGAGTGAAAGCAGCACATTTCTGAGCAGTAGTTGGCACACTGGTTAAACCCCCCAAAAGTTTCCACACTGCAGAAATTTCAGGACCCCACTGCTGCTTGTATCCCATTGTGATATTTCCAAATGCAAGGAGCGAAAGGGAGAAGAATACAGACCTTCAGTGTGCCTTCCCCACCACATCAGCTTGAGTTGTGCCAGGAAATGTTTCCAAGTCTTAGACCATTTCATGCTTTAATGCTCACGATACGTTGGCTGAGAGCACTCCACAAGTGTTCACCTAGAGCAAGGCAATGAACGATGATACCACGGGTTAGAGAACATGCACTCTCTTAGCTGAATTGCTTGTTAAAGCCAAATGTAGATACAGAGTGCTGATATCGATCACTGCACTTACATTAATGATGTGGTCCCTCTGCAGTGGATCAGGCCACCATGCCTTAAATAATCTGCGGTTAGTATTAAAGGACTCCTAGCGTGCACTTGCAGTTGAACTCCGAGGGGGAGGCCAGTTATCAGAACCTCACTCAGATACAGCCCACGAATGTCTTCTGAGGAAGGAAGGAAGGAAGGAAGGAGGGAAAGAAGGAAGGAAGGAGGAAAGAAAGGAAGGAAGGGAGGGAGGGAGGGAGAGAACAGGAGAAGGGTTTCAGTTACTTTCTTTTCAGAGCTGATGCTCCCTTTAGTCCTGCTGTGTAAGGTCCTCTGCACTTTGGAGTGAGGTGGTCAAGAACACAAGGTTTACAAAAGAAAGGAGAACACAGACCCAAATACATATGGCCAGCAACCATTCAGGGAGCAGAGATTTCGTTCTTCTGTAAGGTGTTTCTTTTCTTCTGACTCTGTTTCCTGCTCAATTAATTTTTTTGGTATCTGCTCCTGCTAAGCAAAGCGAACACTATGGTTTCTTCTATGCTATGAAAAATTTGCTTGATGGACCCTAAGCCTCTCAGCCTCTTTATTGGCTGTTATATATGGAAATGGGTAGGAAGGGAAGCAGAAAACCTTTGTTTGCCTCCTGAAATACATGTTCCTTAAATTACCAACACTGACCTTTTAAAAATGTTGAGGTTTTAACAAAATAAACCATTGTATGCCACATTAACCTTTTCCCCCAAGTTTTGAACCTTTAGGAGTCGCTGCTTCCAGCTTAAATCCATAACACAAAAGCCACAAACGTCATGTACCACAAGTAGAAGGTGAGATTGTCATGACTTCATGAGCAAAACCACCAGGTAGGACAGCACAAAAACATCAGAAAAGGTACTGCAAAACCCCTGTGAGACTGAGCAATGGCAGTGGTGCCAGCTCTAGCACCTCAGCATTTCACTTAGCTAAGCCAAGGCACTGGAATACACGCGCAAGTACTAGTTAACTTAATTCTTCACCTCTGATGCCACGTAGTCATGCGTAAATGTGCATGTACACCTACAGCAAGCAGCAAGCATTTCAGTGGCCTGTTAAAAAATCTGGCCTTTGAACTGTAGAAGGCTCAAGGTCGAATGCTTAGTGGAAAAAGGAAAGACGACTGCGCTATAGGTAAAATGACGTCATCCAAATATTCCCCAAAACAGTGCTATGAAAATAGGAATGACCCATGAATAACTGGAATTAACAAGACGTTTTACAGGCCATAACAGCTTTGTCATCATACTTGTGGGGTTGCAGCACTGCCCGAACAGCAGTGAGTCTCGCAGAGGTGCCCGTGGCAGGTCGCGTCACACCGCGGTTCCCCAGTGCCGCTCCTGCTTTGCGGGCTTTGTTGGCGGCGAGTGCCGGCTTCAAGGCTCACCGTCACGAACCCGGCGAGGCACAGAGGAACCGCGCCGCGTGGGCGCCCCGGAATCTACTCATGGAAATGGAAATCCTCCCTCGGGAGTGGCGGGTGCTCCCCACGGAGGGTCCGTCACGGCAGGGTCCGGCAGCCGGGGTCCGTCCCACCGCCCCGGCTGGGAGCACCGGAGGGGGCAGCGGGGCAGCCCCAGCCCCGGGCAGCCGTAAGGTCCAGGGTGGTGGGCGGGTGGGGGGGCATCCCGGGGGGGCCGGGCAGGGACAGCCAGGCCCATTAGTGCCCTGGCACCAGCCTGTTGGGTGCATGTGCCTGGGGACACGGGGCTGAGGCAGCCTTGCCTCTGCTGGACTACCCCGTTTGGCAGCTTCTAACGATAAACCCGGGGAATTATTGGGAATTATATTATTATTTTATTATTATTGGGAATAATAAGCTTTTCCACTATAAATTACATTTTCCTTAGCACACCTAAGATCCAGCAGTCATATTTCATCGGATGGCATTTTCCAGCTTTATAGTTTGTTTCTAATACATGATGAAGCTCGTCTGAATGTTTTGTGATATGTTAAACAGTTCTATGAAACATACAGAAATCACTATATCCACTACATTTCTCCTCTCACTTTTTAGGGGTTATTTCAATTATTGTGCTTGGATTTTTATCGATCATGATCACAGTGTATTTTGAATTCCTTCTGCTATGGAGGTTGGTCTCCACTAACAGGAAAGGAGTTTATTTTAGGAATACAAAAAGTGCATGGATTTTCAGCAACTAGAATATATTTTTAAATCCCCAAACTTCACAGTATCGGGAACAAATTTTACCCATGCCATAATATTGCTAAGTTGGATAACTCGTAATCCGAGTTCTTTAAAGACAGCTTTGAAGCATTGAGTACAGGTGAAAAACCAGAGCAATATATTCAGCGACGTGTATCATTGGTCTGTTCTAATATACGTCCTCCTGTATTTCTCCAAGTAAAACCTTGGGCCTGATTTTCTGGCCTACATGGTCTTGGGAGAAGGTGAACGGCGGCAGGAGGAAGCAGTGCAGAAATTGCTGGGTGACATACATTGGCACTCGAGCTCAGACAGACGCAGTAATTCTGGGACCTGGCCATACCTGTTCTAGTTTTTCCTTTTTGTTTTAATTGCTTTGTTTGGCTTTTTCCCCCCTTTTGAACAACAGATTCTGCTTTGTGATTTGCAAAGCAGCAACTGGAAACATGACTCTGCCCATTTTCTTATCTTATCTGGGCTCTGACTGCATTTAAATTATTGACAGCGTTCAAATAGGCTGTGGTAGCGCAGCACCAGTCTCTCGCTGAGAGGCACGAATGTGGGATCAGCACTTTGGAACAGGAGAATCAGCACATCTGTTGTCCGTCTGACGCTCTGCACGTCCATAGTGTTCAGCATAACAATAGGAAATATTTAAATTGCAATAATTTGCTATGATGTGTCCAAACATTACTGGAAAACAACTCATTAGTTCTGCACCTTTCGGACGGTGAGGCACAGCGCGGTGGTGAGGAGCTCTGCTCTGGCAATCAGGCGTGAGGCGTTCTCTGCCTCGGACTTGGACAGCATGCATCATGATGAAACTTGAAGATCTTTAATCGAGTGAGCTCTCGTGGGAAGCGAGGCATGACTAAAAGGGTCTGAAGACACTCGATTTACTTAGCTGAGACAATTTATTAGTGTTTATAATTTGCTACATAAAATAGTAGAAGTAATATTTTTAAGGGCACAAGTGCAATGTTTCCCCTCTGTCACATCAGTCCATGCAGGAAGAACTTACAGTGACAGAAAAAATGGTATGTTACAATCACTTTTTTTCCCCCTAATTGTCCAGGAAATAGAAACTATTTGCTAATATTAACCAATGAACAGTGAAATTAATAGAACACAGTCTGTCTATAACCTGATAGGGAATTATTTTTGAAAATTGTTTATTCAGGCCCAGTGATAACTACTGGCAGTCTACTCTGTCGTACCAAATGGAACTGCATTATCACGATGAAGATATTACCCCAGACGAAGTATGTGTTGCAACCAAATCCAGTCATGAAATTTTATCTGTGCTGTCAGCAGGCCTTCAGCCCAGTTTCTCCTGGATTCAGCCTCCATTTGCGGAACAAGCCTAGACAGGTCAAAGCAGCAGAAACTAGCTTGGATTCAGCATGGTTAGGCATCCAGTACGGAGGAACCCAGAGCGTGTTAGGATTTGTGCTCTGCTCTTCACGTTGGGAGCCAGCTCAGACCTGGCTCTTGCACAATGTTGTCAGGGTTTGTATGATCAAAGCATTTTATGTCTAGATGGGAACGCCATCACTGAAAGATGTGATTTAGCCGGAGTATGACCTATCTACACCGAACCCTGAAGACTACATAGAAGCTTGGCTGTGGGTATGGATCCTTTCCAAAACCTCTCTGCGTATGGCAGAGCAGCAATCGCTCACCTGAGGACTGCTCAATCAATTTAATTTGCAGTGACATGTATTAGCCTAAGTTATGTATTATTAGCATTGCATCTTTTTATCAGCCCAAACAATGCAGGGGCTTAAACTGTTAGCTTAAACTATTCAAAGAGTCATTGCTGAACTGGAATTTCTGCGTGAAATGTGAGGAGCAATCTTGGCAGATCGGCAGCGGTGGGAGCAAGCACAGAGGGCAGGCAGAGCAGAGGGCAGAGCACAGCGATCGCGCACACCAGGGCAGATGAATCCGAACAGGGCATCATCCACGGCCACAGCCAGTAAGCGTTTAAAAACCCCAGCTGATCTGGTCTGAGACAGTTTAATGTAAATGTAGCTTTACACTGTAATTAATTAACTCCATATGCTTCCTGCTTCGTATTCTTTTCTTTGCCTTAGCTAAATCATGTCTCAGTTTAAAAAGCAGAGTAAAGCTAAATGTCAGAAAGGTTTATTTCCAGATGAGTGATACAATTATTAACAAGCAAGTAATCAAGCCCTCAGATAATACACAATTCAGAGCATACCTTTGACATTTTGACTAAGAGTATAAAAAGTGCAATTAAATCAATGCACTTCCCTAATAGAGTTCTTACATCAAAATTCTGGATGGCTAAGGTTAACTCATAATGATTTAATTCATAATTTTTTGAATTACACTTGATCACTGCTATCTGTTTCTGCATAAAATCATTAATGCTCTTTAGTGAAACTGGTTATCTATCACAAAGATTGTCCTATCTTATTAATAAAAATTTTCATGGAAATTTGTATGTATTATAAATTTGAGAGGAAAAATTATATAAAGGTGTCATAGAGATAATATGTAAAGCCAGTTTAAATAAGTCTAGATGTTGAATACCCTCAAATATATTTTATTCTCAAGACAAACACACACTTCTTTTTTTTTTTCAGGTCCATAGGCACAAATTGTATCTCTCCTTTATGCCGACAAGTCATGAAAAATAAACCACTGTTTAAGGAATAAATACGTTTGGTAACATGCTTTGTCCTCACCAATCATACAGATTAAATTAAATTGCAAAGCTGCTGTAACTTTCATGAAATTCAGATTTCACAGATACATGTTGTCTTAAAATGTCAGAAAGATTATACAGTACAAGGGATTTAAATACCCATTTCTGCTTCTCCTCTCCATATCCCCAATTTTATTTTCCTATCATCTGGCAGTTGAAGAAACTGGCACACTACAATAGTACACCAGAAAAATATGTCATTTATGTACAATTACTCTTATGCAGTACTGCTATAAGCCACAGGTCCCATTGGCCAGCTTAAATCCACCAAAATCACATATAAAACTTGTCAATCCAGCATTTTAGAGTAAAATTGTTCAATAGGCCAGCTGGTTTTGAAATTCTGAGCTGCTATCTTCTTTTAAAACTAGAGTCCTGCCAACCTTGTGGAGGTGGTTTAATCCTACTCTCCTGATTAGTGTGGGTACATTCAATCTTCCTGATGTTTCTCAAGTGAAGTTTCCCAAGAAAACTTTTTATCGTAAATCTGCATAGACTGATGGGGAATGGAAAACAATAATAGACAAAGTGGCTATGAGACATGATAATCACAGAAAGCGAAGATATTCCACTGTTAAACAAAACCAAAAAAATGATTAAACCTGAAGCAGGGTCACGTCTTTGCCTTCATTATAATTAAGAAAGGTTTGATTACTAGTGTTATGGTGACTGAAACGTGATTTTCCCGTCATCAGTAGACAGGTAAATACTGTGGCTCTTTGTATCTGAACCATCTTTTTCTGCTGGCAGCTCCCATGTGCGCTATCTTCATCCATACCTCTGCCTTTTTAGAGTTTTATTTGAAGGAAGAATCCCAAACTCACACTGATGACTCCTACGGGACCAGGATAGGAATATTTGTTGATAAATGTTTGGGGACTGCAATACGTAACTGTTGAAGCTACAACAACCCAACTAATAATTGAGGCTGGTGATCAGGAAGCTGTGAGGAAACATCTGAAATGGGCTTGGGTGGAGGTACGTATCACTGATCGACGAGCTGTTCATCACACTAGGGTAAAGCTGCCATTGCTTATGCTGTGCTCAGATACTGCAGTAATTATTGTGCCACAGATAAGTCGTTTGATAGAATAAATAAAGCGGTGAAGATGCATTAGGTCTCTTTTTGATGAGTATAGTTAACATTTGCTTGTTAAAGGGAAAGCTCAACATCCTTCCAGAAAAAGAGAACGTGGTATTGTTCAGCATATTGTTTTGAATCTTCCTCTAATAAAAGTAGTGAAAGACATTGGTTTTTCCCCCCATGTTTTCCCTTGTTCTCTATTAACGTGTATTTCAATAAGGGTGTAGAGAATATGGCACAAAATTGGGATTGCAATATATTTAGGACTGAGGATAAATAAAAAAATTAGGATGCATCATACAGAATCTATTATTGCCTATGTTCTTGATACTGCTAACCGAAAATATAGGAAATTCTCTAACAATAATGCACAGAAATTATTATGGCTGCTCTTTACGAGACTATCTCTTTTTTTTTTTTTTTCCTTGCTTGTAGTTTTGCTGGCCATCATTTTCCCACCTTATATCTTCTGCATATGTGATCTCTGGGTTCTAACTATCATCCCTGCATGTTTACGAGCCTCTCATCAGAAAAGCAAATTATCTTAGCTGAAGCATCACCTCGATGCTGACGCTGTGTTTGATCTATGTGTAGATCCAGCAATCTTGGGAAAGAACTCCATCACGTTAAAGGGTCAGAGGGACACACAAGCTCCGAGACTGCTCATAGCAGCCTGGAGGAGGATGCGGAGGACCCTAAAGGAGTGTCTGATGTTGGCGTGAGGCAGCGTTGGGGTGGAGGCCAGTAGTTCGAGGTAAAGGATGGAAGTCTTTGCTCTGCAAAAGTGCTACGTAGACATAGTGCTACAGATGATACGACAGCCCAGAATGCAACTTGTAACTCGGTGGCCTCCACGACCATTTTGAATGGCTTAAGGAATCACTGCCATACCTCTGCAGTCCAAGCTGAGGATGCAACGGTAGCTGAAAGCTACTTCAGCTCTCTGATGTGTGCTTGATCATCCAGTTCTTTATTATGCCCGTAAGGTACACAACACAGATTATGTCCTGTTTGTCTGAGGGGAAAAAGGATCTAAATTTAAAGCAGACTGGCTATATTTCAACGATGATAGCATTTGCCCTGGAAAAGGCAATTCAGGTTTGTTTAGACACTCTTTTGACTAGTTCCTAAGCTTGAATGCTGTGTGTCCTGCGCAGACTTCTTTTCACCTGAAGTAAATCACTCTTTTTGACATGCCATCAGAGTCACAGGCCACTGACCTTCAGGGCACAGCGCAAGAGACGCTTATTTTATTGAGCAGCTGATTGACTAGTTATGGATTTTTTTTCCTTGGTTTTGTTTTTGCCAAGAGCATATCTAATTTGTGATTTAATCTTTTTATTCAATGCCTAGCTGCCTCAGCAGCCCACTTTAAGAACTAGCATATGAAATATATACATTTTATGTCTGTTGTTTGCAATTAATCATCAGTGATTATGCTGTGTAATTATCTATCACATTTAATTTAATATCAGTAATGGATGTATGTATGTAAAGTTACTTCTGCCATCTGCATATTTCTCCTGCCAACTGCTATTCAGAGACGAGCTTTTAAAGGCATTTTCTGAGCAGAGAAAGATGGCCATCTGCTAATCTTGACCATGCACATATTTTAAGATTTGTTGACTTGATTATATAATGGGATTTTTATAGGGAACATGATATATGCAGTCGAAGACTTTGTTATCAGTTTGTTGATCAATAAATATTTAAGTAATTTGTTACTATTATTTTCCCTTTCTAAATCGCTGATATTTCCCATTTCTCGTTTAGACGTTTTTGAAGCTTCTGAAACTCTTTACTATTCAAGACAGGGTATTTTAGCAAGAGCTTACCATAGTCTGGTAAAGGACAGCAAGTTTTCCTCATTTTATTAATCCAATCCCTGTAGCAGTTTCCCATTTTCAGTTTAAAAACCACTACGTGTATTTATGAGTAGAATATGAGTATATTTTCACGCTATTTGATTACCCATGTAAGTGGAGGTTTTGGGTGGTAACCGGTCAGGACGTAAGGAGTTCAGTTTGAAGACTATGTTAGATATCATTACTCATCTTTAGATCCCACCTTCCACCCAAGTCTCAGAAGAGTCCACTTGAGTAAGGATCTAGATTCATATCATGCAAAACAGGCAGTGGGGACAATCTGTAATAACCTCTACCATTTCCATGCACTATCTGAACACTGTAAAAGAAAGCAGATCTCTTCTGTCAGATGATGCAAACTCAATAAACCTCTTTTTCTTCAAAACAAGACAAATCTGGGCCTTTCCAATTTCTTCCTCTCACTGTGAATCCTTTTCAGTCTTTTCCTTAAAATCTCTAGCTGTTCAGGCAAGACTTACAACTTTTATTTAGGGACATCTCTTTAGAAAGGGATTGGGTGCAGCCTATAATGGGGCACATGGGCACATGGGTTTCTCTGGATGCCCAGTCTGCTTTATTAATTCTGTTTTGTTTTTACATGAAACTAGTTTATTCATCTGTTCACTTCCTGGAAACAACTTCAGTGATGAAGTTGAATTCCCACTACACTGAACACAGCGAGCCCTTCTTCTGCCTCTACGTTCTGATTAACTGTGGTCTTTGGACAGAAATATCTGGTTATTTCCACCTACTAGGAAAAGCCAGAAGTAAATGCATAAAGTTTACTTGTAGCCCATTTATAAACGTAACAAAAAATATTTTTTCAAAGAAATGATTCATCCTTGTGAAAAGAAAAATACAGAGTTTACTAATGTTTTTGCCAAGCATTGGAAGGGTAAATATTCAATCAATGAAAATGTCTGAATTCAGTGGGTAAATAAAGTTCTGTCTTTCTTTCACTTCTATCGATATCGCCACAAACATAAAATGTAGATTTTAGAGAATGTGTTTGCTGGCCCTTGGAATAATATGGTTTTCTGTTTGCATTTTTATATTACTTTATTATAATATGAGTAAATCTATGATTTGCCAACATTATTACCTCTATTCTGACAAACAACTGCAAAGTTTCACAACAACTTCTCCAGTTATTTCCATTATGTTTATCACATACCAACTGCACTGCAACTTCTGTTTTACACATGAATGAATACCTTTCCAAGAACTCTAAGAAAAATTGCATTAGTTATTTTACATTATTCTTACATCCTTAATCCTTACGTTGGTAAACTGCATTTGGTTTTTGGCTATAGTGTCTATCTTTTTTCTTAAAAGCTTACCAGTGAACCACCAATGTAAGACACATGAAATGTGTTTCCCTTCCTTTGTAATAGTTGAATGCAAAGTATACAGTAGAAATTCCTGAGTATTTTTTTGTTCAATTACCCAGAGAAACTGGAATTTTTTGTTTTAGGTCAAGTGAAACAGAAACACATACCTGGTTTTGATAAAAAAAAAATCCTTAAATTTTTTTAAATTAACTTCAAAATTATTCTTTTAACTGAATATGAAATGATATTTTTAGTTGTAGATCATTTCCTGCTATTACCTTTTTTGTTGGTAAATTTTGATACATTCTTAAAGAAAGATTATTTTTTGGAAATGAAGAGTAACAAGATATAAAATAATTTAAAAATGTTAACAGAAAGTGTTTCTGTATTTCTGAAATTAACTATTCATTTTTTACATTAGAAAACACTCTTTTTTTTGGTCAAAACTCATTTTTTAAAAAAATTAATTGTTCATTAGAACATTTGGCCCAACACTTTTTCTGCTGAATTGAAAATTGATATTGATATAAAAAAAAATCTTATAGCTAACTATCAAAGATACCTCAACACCTGATTTCTGAAATATCATCCAATAATCACATAAATTATTCTTCATTTTTTGCGTATTAATCAAATGCTAATAAAAATCCATATATTGCAAGAGTTACAATATAATGCCAGTATTTTTAATTCAGGATGGATAGAAAATTAGATAATACTATCATCTCAAACCACTATTTTGTTTGCTTTTTTTTACATATAGGATGGGAATGTGAACAATCTTCCCTAATGTTTAAGAATTATTTTCTAACTAAATCAAACTTATCAAGCAGGCAGAAGTCTGACAAGTCAAGATACTGCCCTGATGCCTCCCAATGCTCTGAGCAAACCTGAGTCTGGTAGTTAATCATGGATTTATTCAGGATCCTTTCACTGCCATTGCACTCATCAGCTATACAAAAAGGGCAACAGAGGAAGATGGAGTCATCATCTGAAAAGTCTTTACTAAAAAGGCCAATTACTTCTCGTGAGTGTTATAAACTACAGCTGCTGCGAAAGATGTACTATATCTGTTTAATGTAATCATACGTCATGATGGCTTGGTCTTATTGTACACATCTCTTTTATTAATAGAATCTCTGATTCAAACATAGGTTTTTGTGGATAATCATGTGCACTCATTTTAACTGTTTATCCTTTCCATGGAAGCATTTTGCTCTACTATATTCACTTATTTTTTTCTTTTTTTGTTTATAATTAAATGCTGTAATCTTGTAAACTAGTTGCTTTCCCTAAAGGCGTGCTATAACTTTATTTATAAAGTGGGCAAAATGCCAATAAAAAGATACAAAAAAATTGTGCTTGAGGTTAAGGCTTGGACTGTTACTGTTACACAGTTATTTTTCTTTTTCCTTTCCAGTGTATTAAAGTTTCATTATTTTCCTTTCATTGGCTTTGATTAATCTTTTTATAGTATAACATACATGGAGCCGATGCAATCTACAACAGCATGTGACAAGTAACAAACAACCCTTCTAATTTTAACCTTCTCTGCCTGCATACATGTTTTTTGTCCTTGTAGCATTAGAATTGCTAATCTGCCTGTAGCTGAGATCTAAACCAAGCACTGCAAAGTCACATAAATATATGAGAAATCATATTCGGTTTTGAAAGCTGAACTGAAATAGCTTGGATTTGGAGGCAAGAAAAGGCTTATTAAAGTCTACAACATTGTTAGGCAACAGGTATTGTCCCCCTCATTCAGTGTGTTGCACCTCATTCTGAGACCATTTAAAGGAAGATTTGGTTCCTGATGATATTTCTGTTCCCAATTCTGATATCCGTATTTCTGTTGGTCTCTACTCTTCAGCACAAATACTCTATCTGTTTTATGAGAATACCTAAAATCGTAGGTATAATGCAGTGTGAAGAAATGCATGGGAACCCTGAGCCTTGGGAGTATTGCCGTGTTTTAAGGAAGATGCCTTTAAAGGCAAATGCAGAAGGGAGGGAATAATGTACCTGAAAGGTGTCAAAGGGAAATGAAACAGTGAAGAAAGGACATAATTTATGAGAAATTTTTATACAGGTAACACTGCCTTCTACTTGCCAGTTATTCTCTGGAAGTCAAATGATACAAGGAAGCCAAGACTAAGAACATGACAAAACCACACTTTTGTAACATTCTTTAAAAAAAAGCCTAGCCTGGACATGAAAACTACGGACGTCTGAGAGATCAGAGGCCAGAGCCACAGAAGGACTTTTAATAATGCAACTTGTAATAAAGTTTGATGTAAGACAGAGAAGTGATTCTAGCAAACATCTTCTGCACCTACCTACTGGACTGGGACTTAGATGGAAAGACTACTACCAGGTGGATCCAAGCAATTTTAGGTAATGAGAAGCCTAGTTTAGTCCACAAAAAGTAACAATTAAAGGTGTCTCAGGAACTGTTCTGGTGAAAACAGACATGCCCAAAGACTTCTGGACAAATAAAAAGATTGGTGGGGATTACCTACTCCTTGACTTTAGGCCTCCGAATTCTTCATTGGCCCCGCTTCCAGCTTGTAGGTCCTTATGTAGGTCCTAAAACCAGGACTGAAAGAACCCAGCAAGCTAAGAAAGAGGCCATCTAGGCTAGGCAGCCCAAGAATTAAGGCTTAGAAAAAACCCACTGACACTGCTTTGAGAATGACTTTCAGATGGGTCATGCATTAAGAGAGATAGAGGACAGCCTGTTGTGTGAGTCCTGCTGAGTTTTAAGTGTGGCGGAGCACAGGGGGTTGTATGAAGGTACGAAATTTAGGCACCCGTGGACTCTAGAATGTAGAATAAATAGTCTTTTGGGCAGAAGAAACACGCTGAAGCAGAGTGGGCGTTCAGAGGGTACTGTTGACTGAGTTTTGATTTAAGGCATTTAAAACCCCTTTGGGTTTCAGACCCAAACCCCTGATCCTTTACTGCTCTGTGCTTCATGTAGTCATTTCAAATTTCGCTAAATGGCTTAATAATTTCTAACAGTGCCTTGGAGCCAAAACAGCTGGTTCTTATAAATCAAAGTTAGTATAAAATTGAAAGAACACTGTTAGGTCAAGAAGCTGCTTTACTCGTTTGCATGCTTTAAACCCCAGAGATACATTATGACACATGTCCCCTGATGGATGTGCTTATTTTAATATTGTAGTCTGCCTTGTAAAAACAACAAACCAAAACCCAAACCACTTCTGCACTACCGCTAGAACAGCCTGGAGCTTTTAAGAGACAAGGGTTTTTTTGTATTCATGAGCCCATTAATGTTCCCCACAGCATGTTTGGTTTCATTACATTAACGTCTCAGAATCATTTCTATAGACAGGGAGAAAGAAAGAAGCCAGCTGGTATTTCAGAGAAACTGTCAGTATGAAAGTTAATCAAGGTTAATAATAGTTGAAAGTAATTTCAGGTAATATTTTTGCCTATCGGGTGTGGTACTACAGTGACTTAAGCTGACCGCAGGTGGGGCTGTTACATTCCTGCTCTCTTCTCCCAAAGCCATAAATACCCCTTACCCCACATCATCCACAGCCCTGGCTTCTCCTGCTTCCATGGGCAGCTCATGCCTGGAAATCAGTGATCAGAGAATGCCTCTTTCTAAAGATATAAAGCAAATAGTTTTCTACTGGTTCTTTATACAAAGTGCCCACGTCCGATGAGTGGTTTGCCAGTGCGTGGGCTGGGAGGAGAGCCCTGAGCAGCTGCGGCTGATGGCCACTTAAACTGGCGTGAAAAATACATGCTGTCTGCTTAAGCAGGTCTCTGATGTCACCCTGTCCTTCATGACCTAATGCAAAGGTGATCCATGTTGTTGTCCACAAGCTGGTGAGAACCCTGGTTTTGTAATGCCTGGTGGTGCTGAAGCAAGTGGAGTCAGTTACTCACGTCTGTAAAATTATGCAAGTATCTGCTTGATCTGGCCTCACTAGGGAAAAGCAGTCAGCTAAATACTGTCAAAAGCATGAAGTAAATGCAAAAAAAAAAAAAATAAAAAGAGACTTCTTTCTCTCATTTTGTTCACTGTCAGAAATCTTGCATAGTATTTGTAACAGCCATGTGTAAAAAGTTTCAGGTGCAATTTTCAAGATGATTTGTGCCTTTTTTTTTTTTTTTTAATTTATCAGCTTAAAAGATGCATTCTGATTACCAAAGATGATGTGTTTGGTTCCTTTTTATTCTTGGAAATCATATATTCAGTTTCTTTTCAAAGAGCGCATGTAACACCCATCAAAAGAATATCTGCATTTGTCATGACGACTTTCATGGCCCAGTGGAAGAAATACATAGAATCTCTGGGGAAACCCAGAGCTCTCTAAGGCACCAATGAGTATTTAGATATTTTTCTGATGTTACCACATGCTGTTTATCATTATTAACCACATCTGAACAGCGAATCAAACCCCAGTAGTCTCTGAAAGTGTGGCGTAGATGGAAACAACCACCACAAGCATGAGGTAAGCACAAGGAGTGTCGGAGGTGAGTGTAAGCATATGAACATTTTAAAGACAGACTTGTCCAGTAGGACAGACCAAAAGCAATGATTGTTCTAGAAAATGATGGAACCACATCAGCAACTTTCTATCTTCTCTGTTTCCACAATGAAATACTTTTGTTTGCACAGGACTTACTCTTAAAACTAAGTTAAGTATCAGAATTGAAAGAGATGACAAACTAGTTTGGAAGCTCCTAGTCAGTGGAACTCTCCTGCAAAAGAGAATCAGAGTAGGGAAAATAGACCCTTAAGAATAAATAAGGTGTACAGCCAGATAACAGCGAAACTGACACTACTAGGAATTTAAGGCATCCTAACAAAGAAAATCTTTCAATAGACTTTGAGCAGATTTTGAGTCCATAACTTGCTTAAAAAGCCTGAATTCTAGAAACTACTACTATTTGCACCCAGCATTTGGTTCTGATTCTGGTTCCTACCTCCCTTATACCTCAGTGTTAGCAAACGGCATGCACCAACGCTGCAGCAGAATTTTAAAAGCTTTATCCAGCACCCTAACACCCAATAGCCAGGGATTATTCTTATTTTCTCCTTTTGTTTAATAATTGACTTGAGTCCTGAAAAGTATAATTTTATGGAATTCTTTATAAATGTATTTCCTGACGAGTACTTGATGAGTATCAAGATTATGTCCCTGGGGGCATTCAGCCACTGTGCAATTCAGTCTGAAGGTAAACTTGGCCCTTGGCCCTACTGCCACAGGGCACAGCACCATCCCAGCCAGGATGCTTCACACCATCGTCACTCTTTCAACTGGATGAGCTAATTGTGCACGTGTCGTCATTCTGGCGCTTTCTGGGATCAGCAGCTTTACTGTTCATGTGTGTTCTCGATCCTGCACAGACACAGCAGGATCAGCCTTCCCTGGAAGCGTCCGGCTCTCTGAGCAATGTGGAGCACCACTGAGTCCCGGATGGAAATCAGATGCCAATTTTAGGAAGCAAGGGTTGTCCCACTGCAGAGCAGCAGCAGGACCAAATGCCCAGCCTGTGCTGGTGCAGGTTGAGGCTCCAGGCATTTGGGGCCATGTGCCACCCCAGCAGCTGCTCCTCATCGGCACCAGCTCCTTCCCAGGTGACACGGACAAGGTGCTGATGTCCCATTGTCAACCTGCATACTGAACTACACCAGCATAAGCTCTGCAGCTCGAACCCTGTGAAGTTACTGGTAAAGGGATCAAGAGTTTAGTTATTTTCTCTGCTGTCAACAGTCTATCTTACTTGAATACTTGGAAGAAGAAACAGAGTATTAATCCTGCAAGGAGGAGACTGGCTAGGAATCTGCCTTACTTCTACCTCATGCATGTTCAAGAAATCCAGCTTCATGCTGGAGAATGTATGTATGCATATTGTCTCTGAGATTTCATAACATGAATACAGATCTACCCTCTGCTCCCAAAAGCAGCACATGCACTTTGGCACTGTTTAGGATCGTGATTGCTGGGAAATAATTGCACCATTGAACTTTCAGGTCCTTGATCCCGCTGGGAGAATCCACAGCTCGGGCTGATGTATCCCAGATATATGCACAGTGGGTGATGAGATCTGGGATGCATCGCTATGAGCAAGTAGAGAAAGATGTGGGTGAACATAGCCTACACTGTTGATAGCCTCAATAATTTTGTCTGGTTTCTTATCAGTGTTTATCCTAATATATACAATCTTCTGCTGCATGATCTGGAAAATATGTGAATACATTTCAGAGTGATTCAACTATAATAATAAATACAAACACATAGCAAACCCGTAACTAACACTCCAGAGATAATTTCGTCATAAATTTCTGAAGAGTGCATATGAAAAATCTTGTCTTTATTGGTGGGTCTCAGATACCCACTGCAATTCACAAACACATACATTTTCATTATTAATTTTTTTTCAATTTTCATTTCAACAAGTCTCTGTGTTTTACACATCTTTGATCTTTACCAAAGCTCATCAAGGGGTGAAAGAGTGGATCTACTAATATTCATTTACTAAACAGTTGATATTAATGCCTCAAGACCTGCAATGGGAATCCAAATGAGGCATCTTTAGGCTGACTGGCAATGACGCTCCCTTCCTGTAAGAAGAGGGGATTCAGAAGGCTGACTCTTTCATCAATACGTCTTTTAGCTCATGCATTGAGTTGACTTGCAGCTACAAGCTTGCCCTGTGAAAGTATCTGGGTTTTGTAATATTTTGCAACCCATATATTGTAAGTCCCTTTTAAAGGAATTACATATGACACATTAATAAATCAGTGTTAGTCTTGGGAACAGGGGGGTTAGGGGCCAATGTGGCACAGCAGAACCAAAAGCAGAATGCAAATCTGACCATAATTACGAAGCTACGTGCCATGGGCACTCAGACAGGAGAGACGATTTCTCTGTCATTCTCTCATCTCAAAGGTGGAATACTTCCAACCAGAGGCACTGAGTCACTACACATCACGTATGAACAATTAATCCTCCCAGTTGCTGTCCTCACCTAAATACTACCTGGGTAGCTTGCACAGTGACACATCCTCCTCCTGCTCAGTCTGTGAGATGTGAGGAGATAATGGAAGGCAGAGCGCATGCTTAAAGACTTTAACAGTTGAGAGGGTAAATAACCTTCATGCCATAAACACAGACAATAACAGAGCTGAAAGATAATTATGTGTTATCTCAATTTATATGATTTGGTTTCTAAGGATTTTTCCAATACTTGTAAGTAAATTCTTTGTGATCTCTGTTTCTATTCTGTAACTTTCTTCAGGGTTTTTCTCATTTTACATGGCAGTTAAAGCAGTAAATGAGAGGAGGTAATTTGTGCATGAGTTATAATGGTTGTGATGAAGCATAAAGATGTGCGTGATTCTACCAATCTGTGATTCAATAGTTTTTATGAGCACAACTCTTGTATCTGTACTAAGATGTATTAGATACACTAAGATGCATTAGGTGTATTAGAATAAAATAAATATCAGAATAAAAGACATATTAGAATAAAATTAAATAGATGACTAATAAAGATAAAACAATTAAGCAATTTGAATTTCTAATAGTCAATAAAATAGTTAAGATGACTACTGTACAGGAGTGGTATTTAGTGGATGACTTACCATGTCTTTTACTCATACAATAAATATACAGGCTGATGGCATGTTACTTTATCCATAAATCTGTACAGAAAGGAAGCAGGAAAGTATCTTAGAGAATTGGTTGTGAGAAATAAGTATAAGAAATCTAGGAAAAAGACAAATTTTAGATGGATATTTTCATTTTTTAAAAAAAATATTTTTTATTGATGAATCTAGACGTCAGAGGAAGTATGTTCTTGACTCATGCACATCAAAGCTACTCAAAGTAGCTATTGATAATACCTACATATTTTATAACCAAGATTCTTGGACTATGTCACAAGTTTATAGTTTTTTTTCTGAAAATCCTAAATATGTTTAAGCAGGCAATCTAGCAGGCATGACTGGGAGCCAGCTTGGTTGAAAGGAGAACACGTCACTGACTCTAAATACAATGAGGAAATATACAGAAGGTGGAAGTGGGGCCAGGTTACCTGGGAGGAGTGCAGAGGCATTGCCCAGGCATGCAGGGAAAAGCCAAAGCTCAGCTGGATTTGAAGCTGGTGAGAAATGTGAAAGGTAAAAAGGTCTTCTATAGGTACCTCATCAGCAAAATGAAGATCAGCAAAAATGTGGCCAGCTGCTGAATGGGGTGGTTGAAAAAGAACATGGAAAACACAGAGAAGTACCTTCTTTGCCTCAGTCTTTACTGAGCAGGTATTTCCTCAAGTATCTCCAGGTCTCTGTGCTGACTGATTGAGCTTGAGGGAGAGAAGTACTGACCATAGTAAAAGAGGATCGAGTTATGGACTACTTAAGCACATTGGACACAAAGAAATCCATAGGTCCAGACAGCATGCTGAGGGAACTGGCCAACTGTATTGTGAAACTAGGCTCTATCACCTCTGGAAGCCCATGATGGTCAGGGGAGGTCCCCAGTGATCAGAAAAAGGCATCTTCAAAAGTGCACAAAGGAAGATCTATCTACAGGACAACTACAGGACAGTTGGCCCCAAGTCAGTTCCTGGGAAAGTTACAGAGCAAATTATCTTGGAAGCCATTTTCAAGCGCATGAAGGCCAAGAAAGGGATTGGGAATGGCCAGCATGGATTTACCAACAACAAATGATGCCTGATCAGCATGACTGTCCTCTGTGACGAAATGGCTGGCCCTGTAGATAACGGGAGAGCAGCAGATGTCATTGACCTTGGCTTTAGCAAGATTTTCAGCACATTCTCCTATAGCGTCGTAATAGCCAAATTGAGGAGTTTTGTTCTAGATAGGTAGACTGGAAGACGGGTGAAAAACTGGGCTCAAGGGGTTTGTAGTACAATTGGTGTCTAGTTATGAACGATGTTCCCCAGGGACTGATACCGGGGTCAAAACCATTTAACATGTGCATCAATGACGTAGATGATAGGGTGGAACACACCCTCGGCAAGTTTGCAGATAACACCTAGGTGGGAGGAACAGTCCGTATGCTGGAGGACAGTTGTCTTTGAGAGGGACATTGACAGGCTGGAGGAATCCTCATGAACAGAAACCTCATGAAGTTCACCAAAGGCAAATGGAGGGTCTTGCACCTGGGATGGGAAAATATCATGCATCCGTGCAGCCTGGGCACTGACTGGAGAGAAAGCAGATTTGCAGAAGGGGACTTCACAGACAAGACATTGAAGAGGAGTCAGAAGTTAACCCACGTGGTGAAGGCCAACCGCATGCTGTGCTGCACTGGTCGGAGCACAGATGGCAGGCTGTGGGAAGGGATCCTTCCACTCAGTGCTTCTGAGGCTGCATCTGGAGTACTCTATATTGTTGTATTTTACATTTTTGTACTTGTTTCAGCTTTTCATCTAGTTCTCTCCAATCTGTGTTAGAAACTCTAGGTAAACCTTGGACATTGTGATTCCTACGACATACTTACTGGAAGTCTTCAGCTGGAAGTTAAAAATATATTAAAAAAGCAGATTGTGAAGGTACATGCTATTTGGTCAAGAAGCAGTCTGTAAAATCTGACAACCACTGTTCCTCTGACTGAGGGGAAGAATGGGAAATCTCTGCCTTTCAAGCTTTGGCAGGCATATGCTCTTTATCTCAAGGAGGCAGGCTTTCTAACGTATTTATGTTTTAAACAGATATTTGTGGATTAAAAAAAAAAACACTGCAAAGAGATTTGTCTGAGGAATGTTTTTGCAGAAATGAAAGCAGCCCTGTGATGCAGCCATCTTGCCAGGACACCCAGGGCAGCTCCGTGGGGTCAGGGACCGGGAGCGGTGGGTGCTCCCAAGGAGGGTCTGGCAGCCGGAGCAGGGCGGCCGGGGGGCAGCAGGCACCTCCGTGGGGTCCTGGGCCGTGGGCAGGTGGGGGGAACCCTGAGGCAGGAGCCGGGCAGGGACGTGATGTCCTAGCAGTGCCCTCAGGGCCATGATGCTTTCTTTCATGGCACCAATTTTCCATTTAAATATATTCAAAAGGTGCTGAGGTTTTTTTCTTGCTGGAAACATTTTCTGCTGGGAACATTTTGAATGCTTTTGTCTCAAAACAAGCCTTGACCATTCAAAATTTTCTGCCAAGGTTGTTCGTACAATTTGTTTTCTCTTTCTTGGATGAAAACCTTGTTTACTTAAATGTTTGAGACGGTATCTCTCTTCAGATTATAGGTGCAAAGGTTGTATATCTTAACACATGCCAGGTAGTAATTTATTGGTACCCTTATTGTCTGAATGCATATTATGTACAGTATGGCAAGGTGCTACACTGGTTACTAAGAAAAGTAGCTATTTATTTTAGAATATTTATATTAATTGGGAAGTTAATTTGGCCAGCTGTCATACACAAACCTTTCGCTTATGCAACTGAAAAAAGAAATGACTCACATGACACCCACTCTTTTAAGAGAAAAAAGATTATAAAACCAAGATAATGCATACTTAAAAGTCAGAAACCCTTCATTAATTTAGTGAGATGAAAGATTTGCATGAGCAATGTTATTTGGATTTATTTGAAACAGATTTCCAACTTTGAAAATATAAAAACTTGCTCCTTTGAATGCAGTTTAGATGAAGGAGGTTTACCGAAAAGTTGATCCACACGATTTTTCTCACTTATCAATACCATAGATAACTTATACAGCTAATAAACAGCATACAGGTAACAAACTGCATAGATTAACTGTAATATAGCAAGCAGGATCTATCTTTCCACAGAAGGATCTATCAGTCCTTCTACGCATTGTTTCAGGTATTTGTGATACGTTCAAATGAGACTTTTCTTTTTATTAAGGGAGCAAAGAGATTAGAAGTGTCCTCTAGAGTAACCAATAATTGTATTTCTGTCCCACCCTCAGATTTACAGCTTTTATCCCCCTGTCTCCCTGTGAGACCAAGGTTTTTTAGGCCCCTCCAAGAACAGACTCAATCTCAAAGGCATCATCATCAGCACAAACTTTCTACAGAGGAGTATGGAAAAGATGAACTAGCTGTTCCTCGCACTGCTATTCCTCCTGAGCTAGCCTTTCCTTTTTTTAATAATGAAATAGTCATTATTATTAATGGTGATTATTTTGCTTGATTCCAGTCATGGTAGTTCCTAATGTCCAACAAGCAGACCAACATGACCTAACCAGTCTCCAGCTCGAGACAACAGCCTCCAAGGGCAACAGCTATTCCAATTTGGCTTATTGCTTTTGTTACTCTATACTATATATTTTTAGCCTTTTTAGGTAATTTTTGCTCTTATGAAACAACCCATTTTGCCTCACCTTCATCCCAGCATGTGAACTTAGTTCTAGTCCAAGTGCAAAAAGACTTCTCTGCAATTTTTCCATCAATGGTCATTATACCAATATTCAGATACATCCAAAAAGGCAACATGCACAGAATGATACACAGTGCAGATATTAAGTTAGCAATGTTATTTTTGTATTTGTATTTATTTTTGTGTTAATTAAAGAAAAGCTAATCATAAGCATTTCTCAAGGCATTGTTTTATTTTGGAGTTTTTTCATTTCCAGATTCTCAAAATCTCAAATCAATACTGCCTAAGCAAAGATTGCAGAGTCGGAGTTACTTAGGAAATAACAATACCGCTTCTATTTTAGCTAGTGACTCAGAGAATTAATTTTTCTTTCAAAGTAATAGTGGAAATTTATTACCCAAAGATACATTTAATCACCTAGATACTAACAAGAAAAAAATCCTACTAAACCTGTTGTATTTCCAATATGTTATATATTTGGTGAGTGTTAAGATTTTTTATTTAGGTGGTTGTGTCAAGGTATAACTATTTCTATAAATTTCTGTACACTTTAAATAAGAAAGTGGGGAGCTGCTGCAGTAAACACATGTAGGAGAAACATGACTGTCTATCAATACTGGTTTAAATAGCCAACAGTACTGGCACACTTCTGCTAGAGAAAAGAACAGAGGCCGAAGACCCACAGAAACCTAGTCTGCAGTGACAGCCTCCGTCCTGGCATGCAGGGACATTACAAGAGCGGCAACAGGCCAAGGAAGAAGTGCAGCACTCTGCACTTGAGGGTGAGACTTCTCTCCCTTGCAACTACATCAGCATCGCACCTCCGCTGCGCAGGGACTAGAAGCCTGGAAATATTTTATTCATTAGGCAGTGCTGACAGAACACTTTGACATTTTGAACTCTCCTGAGGGCTACCATCTCCCCAAAGTGCACTTTATTTGATCCCTCACTGTGTCAGGGCAAGTCTCCTAAAGACGCATGGCTGTGTTCCCAGTAGGTAGCTTAGTTAACTATGTGCTTTGTTTGCTGCGCAAAGCAGCAGAGGAATCTTCAACCAAGGCAGTGATTTCAAATAATAGCTGGTCTAGTGTGGAGCACTCCATTGAATGAACTTGTACAGCTTGACTGTGACTCAGAGCCCTCTTGTACTTCATGCATAAATCATCTTTTCACAGTTTCATGAAATCACCATGTGAAAGGGAGCAAGAAAATGTGAGCAGAGAGTTTTTTTCATGAAGATGATCACACCCAGGATGGACAGGGCCCCTCCAGAGCCAAAGGAAGGCCAAGCTTTGCGTACAACTGCACAGTCTGACCTTCTTCTGGCTCCTGCTCCTCCTCGCCCCCGCAGAACATGCTCCTCCTTCAGCTGGCAACACGTTTCAGAGGGAGGCACAGCAGGACAGTTTACTCCTAATGAAGCTAATATTTCAGGCTGCAGCACAAAGCAACAGGTAGCCTGTTACATTTTTAAGGTTTTCTTCATATCCAGGCAGAACCAGAAATGTGTTTTTTTTTAAATAAATACCAATACTTTGATCTCACCATGTGGCCCTGGGCCCTGCCCAAGATTCTGAAGCAGCACCTCCCTTCTCCCCACCCCAGGTGATTGCTGCTGTATCATGTCTTGGCAATACCTACGCCAGCTTTGAGTTCGTCTCCTTGCCTGCATGACTCAACTATAATTACTCTGAATTTTGATATGGGGGCTTTGGAACATGAATCAATCATGACTTAATAGATGCGTTGCCTGTTTCTTACATATGGCTTTAATGAGCCATTGTTTCCTGTTGTCCTAGGTTTATAACACACAGTACATCTACCTTCACCCACACAAACCTGCCATTACTGTCAACACAACTGTCCTGCTCATATTTATTGCTTCCTACACACCCACTCAGGCACACCTATTCATGTGTATACATATATGCATGGTGCGGTGTGGCATGGTACCCTGACAGAGACAGGAGGTACGCGGACCATGGAAAAACTGTGAATGCTGACAGTATAGGGATGCGGAGTTATGCTCACCTCCTTCATACACTTATCTTTGTCCTCCTGCTTTTTCATGTTCCATTTTCTTAAACAGTCTCTTGTACAGCAAACAGTGTTTTAAAGAGATGAGTAAAATGCTGATATAAAAAGATTCCCGTACTTTCTTTGCACCAACGAAATGACTGCATAGAAACATGCACATTTAGGTAGTTCTAAAAGGAACAGCTCAGGCCAGAAAGGTCTTTGCTCTTGGCGAAACAAAGCTCATTTTCTGACTTTTATAGTACATTGAAACAGTGTTCTGGTGTGTTATTGCCTCAGCTTTTCATGTGGAGTATGTCCTTAATCTACTTATTATGTTGTGTATCTACTAGCCATGTGATAATTCTCTGCAGCACTTGGGGACAGGCAGTGGAGAATTTTTCCTGGCAGAGGGAGCAGTGGCCATGCCCACAGGTCAGGAAAAAGGGTCCTTGGGCTCTTTCCACACTGGGCAAGCTGGGACCCACTTCTCCCTTCTTTTGCTCCTGTTTTCTCAATGTCATCATCTCTAAGTCCAGCTGAAGGAGAAGGGATTGAGTGCCGCCTTTACGAAGGCTTCGGTCAGCACTTGTCAGGCAGGTTTGATGTAGCCTGTGGGCTCTGCCCAGCCCTTCTGAGGGGGTTTGTTCATTCTCCCTGACTAACCTTAATGGTGAATGTTTAAAACATGGGAAATACTTACAAAGGGGGTAACAAAGTGCTTGCAGATTTGGGGGGGTAAAAGGTGCAGCATGTGTATGCATTTTAAGTTAAGGGGGACTTACTTAGGCAAATTTTGGACTGACACAGCAGAGTTAGGCAAGTGACTGAGCATTTTTTTCAGTTTCTGGTTCCCACAAAGATGCTTAAGAGGAAGGAAGGTGGGAGAATCCCCACAGCTTGCAGCTGGCAAATATCCTATAATTAACAGTCTACTTCTTGATGTCTCTTCTTATTAATTTCCTTTCAAACGTAAAACTTTTGAATTCTTATTCATATGGAAGTCTTCCCTTGAATCTAATTATTTTTGTCACTTACCTCTGAACTCTTTTCATCTCTGCTTGATTAAAATGCAGTCAGATTAAAATGCAGAAAGATAACCCTGTGTTACTGACAGTGTGCGGTTTTTGCCATCAGGTTCACTAAAAAAAAAAAAAAAAAAGAAGTAGGTCAATAATTACTTAAATGAGACGACAAGCTTCTCTATGTAGTAGTTTAATTTCAATACATTGCCAAGCAAAATGGTAATTTACTACTGCAAAAGACAGGCTAAACATGTCAGCTATGAATTCTGTAATAACTGGGGCAGCAATTTCAATAAATCTAGCTCCAAGATGCACTGTCTCAGCATTTATATTCAAATTAATCTATCTCTGGTTATTATGGATGAACTTAGTAATTATATACTTAAAAAGCAAACTTGGAAAAAAATCTCTATTTTTGGAACCTAAGTGTAGGCTGTGAATTTTCTCATCTCAGTTTACAGAAAACAATCTCAATCTCTTGGCTTAGGTAAAAACAGTAACGCTAAGTTCATCACAACGCTAGCAGGATCATCACCTCCGTAATCACTTGTTTTCCCACATCTTTGTGCTGCATATCCTTTTTGGCTCAAGCAGGTAATCCTGCCCTTTCTTTGAGTGAGAAGAATGGATTAGGCATGTGGGAATCATCTATCCAAAGCTTATTACGGAATATGAGCAAACATGACAACAGAACTTTCAAACCCCTTAACAGGCTGATAAAAATGCCAACATCGAGATTATAAACACCAGCTTCACAGCGAGTGAGATTGGTAATAGTGGAAAATCACTCCAAGTCTCTTCCAATAAACCAGCTATTTTTCAGTTTTTCTCCGTCTACCACATGATTTGCATAAGGATCCCTCTCAGTATGGAAGCAAATATGTCCCTTTACACTTTGCATAGACTCCAAAGTTCAAGTCCCCAGTCAACAGTGGCTCCTCCTTTGTAGTGAATTCTCAGGATGTGCAATGAGCTGACAGGTAAAGGGCTAAGTTTGCCAAAAATGAGTAACAGATGGCCGTGTTTGGCATGATTTTTCCCTGAGGAGTCACAGAATTTCCTTAACATTTCTGAAAGATATTATATGGGATCTGGAGTGTCAACCAAATCTCAATTCTAAAAATGGGGAGAAACATTTTTCCAAAGCTAAGGGGAACACAGCTCTCATGGATGACTACTATGGTATGTCAACAGCATAATGTGGTAGCCCACCTTAAAGGAAAGGAGAAAAACATCAGTGCCATGAGTTGTGTACCTCAAATGTCAGTATGATAAAGAAAGTTTTAGAGTGTAACTGAATTGCAAGATTAAAAGAAGATCCAGCAGGAGTAGACTGGTTGGCAATCTTTAGGACAGATCCTGTATGTATGAATATTATACTGTGCAAAAAGGAGACTTGGATCTAAAAAACCCTAATTTATGTCCATCGTGCCTTTAAAAATATTATTTTACTTAATGCAAAAAAATACTTTTTATAGCAGAACTATGGTTATGGTAATGTAGAAAGAATACAACGTAACAGCAATTCCAATAGGTCATCCTAAGGTTTGACGAGTAATTTTCAGAAAACTATAAAAGTCAGGATATCTGACATACTCTGAAGACCTTCTTTTTACATTGTGAATTTAAAAGTTCAGCTCCTTTATGCCTCCAATAAACTAACAGAATAGGAGGCCCAGCGGGGCATTTACAACACAGGGTAAGTCTGTGCTATTTTGTCACATTGATTTAAAGACTTTATAACTTAACTGCAGTGCTGCTAACAAAAATCCTAAATACAATTCCATACCATATAAACAAAGAGAAAATAGCGTATAGTCCTTAGTCTGTCTTCCGTATACTTCTCTGTTTTGAGTATTACAAACGTGTACCTTTTGCATATCTCAGTGTTCACAAAAACACTCTTGAACTGTTCACAACTCTTATAAAAACAAAAACGCAGAACAAGTATAGTATGACTTTTCCTCAAAATACTGCAGGCTGCACAGATGCCTAAGACTTCAGCAGTTTTGAAAACTCACTGTGATAATGGTTTCATTTTCAGACAGAAAGCAATATATATGTGCAGAGACCATAAGTATCTCTAGAAATGCCTGAAAGGCAAACTGGATTGAACAGATATCAGGCTCTACTTCAGCTAGCAAAGGCATTAAATGCGATCTCCCAATAGCCTGCAGAGTAAGTGTAGCCACCAACATATTGTTTAATATCCTGCAACTGATGGATACATCAGATTTTTTGTTAATTTTTTTAGTAATACTCAGACATATTCTACATTCTAAATTTTATTACATACTTGCAGCTTTTAGCATGTTGATATTTCCTGGCCTTAGAGTGCTATATACATATGTACATAGCAAAACAAGCACTGCAAATACATGTTGCTTTCAGAGGAATACAGTATAAGGAATCTACAATATTGATACCCTATTTCCTTATTATGTAAATGAAGGCTTTGACTTTTTAAAAATTTCAATATTTTATAAAATTTAAAATGAGTCATAGGAAATTAGGAGTTAGAACCAGGTCTATTAAAATGTGACATATTTCTTAATGGTTACTTCAATAACCTTGAAGGAAGGGGCAAAGAAGGAATGAGAGAGGATGAGGATGTTAGAGTGATCAATCACTTAGGAGAGAGGAAGGCAGAAAAAACCATCTCCAGTCTAGACTGGATGTAAAGTCTGGTGAAATGGCTCATCATCACTGGGATGCAAAGCACATGCAAGAGCTCCTGTGGCAAAAAGTGGGAAGAGGGAGTTTTCTCTACTCGTGCCGAGGTGAAGGGTTCCGTGGAAGCTGCTGCATCTGGTGCTCCCCTCCTCTGGCACGGTCTGACAGCGCAGCCTGACCCTCCTTCGGACCTGGCTTGCCCTGGCGCAGTCGCGCCGACTTCCCCACCTTTGCTTGGGACAAGCTTCACAAGCTCTGCAGGCTGAAATGCTGAGGTTGTTTAGATGCCCCGTGACACGTACCCTGTGGTTGCAGTTACTAAATACTATCTGGCACATGACTGTTTCTGAACCAGAGAACTGCTCAGATGTTTAGGGGTTCAAAAGAGTCTATGCATACAGTAAAAATATACCTGAATTTAATTAGCTGAGCATATACCTAAGGATGTTAAGCACAAAACCATATGCTAACATTCAAATTGGTATTGGCAGCAGTGTAGCTGCTTGTCAAAAGATAAAGATCATACCCTCCAAATGGATTCACTTTGGCCTCAGTTCAGGAAAAAAGCATCCAATACAGCAGCTACAGCCAATACAGCACAACAGCAAGATTTCCATTGACATCTTCCTTCTCTCCATCCCCCCCTCTACCACAGTGATTTCACCAAAAAAATCCCAAGACCAACAGAAAAAAACCTGAGAAACCATTCAGAAAAAGATTAGGAAAGTTAATAAAATAGCCTTCACAGAGGGAGGACTGTATGCACTTCCTCTTTCAACCTCATCCTACTGGACCAAACAAACATTTATGGGAGAAGAACTTTCCACTTCTTCACCTGTCACCTTCCTTTTGCAACTTGACTCCAGATCCTGTCTGAGGCACAGGCACATGAGCAAAGAGTACAAACAAAGTTCCCACCCCTTAAAAATAAAATTATATGTCCACAAGCCACTAAGATATCTCCTGACATGTTCTTTAGTATATTTTTTTTTTCCTTTAACAATCTTTCAAACCTTCAGGAAATTAGCATCTTCAACACAGAAGCCAGGTGTCCTAATACCTTGTTTTAAGAAAGTAATAATTTGCATCTTCATAGCATTATTCAACAAGTCAAATCCTTCACAACTTATGCGGCCATGCTACGAATTTGCCAATTACTGTTCTCTTAACTCAAGTTGTCGGGACTCTGGGCTTCTGTTTTATTGCTGATGCATTGTCTGATCTGTGGTGCAGTAGTTTCCCTATGTTTTTCCCTCTGTAAAACCAAAATAAAATGCACCTCCCTGACACATTCTTATACTGTTGTGGTTTGTTATTGCTTTTAAAATCCCTGCAGGGTCTTAGGTGGAATAGCTAAGACCCTGAAGGGATTAGGTGGGATCATGCTAGACACTGTTGCTTTTCTAAACTCTTCGATTGTCAAAGGACTTACTGAGTCACGCTCTTCCATCGGATGGTTAATAGCAAAGCAATCAAATGCAACCCTTACCAAGTCTTGATTCAGGCCTGCACTGGTTAGTCACCCCTTTTTTTTAAAAGAAGAACTTTGTAAAGTTTATAAATTTATTATACATTGTGTTTTTTCAGCTGGATGATTGAATTCGTAGCATTACGGTAAAGAGGGCACCTGACCTGAATAAGGACTTTTAATCAAGTCTAACTTCTAAATGAACATGTATTATGCTCAGCATCTCAGAATGCTCTCCTTACATCTCTTTTTGTGGAACAGAGTGGAATTACAATAACTTCAAATGTAAGAAAGAAGCTGATGATGCTACTGATGGTGTGTTCTTGTTTTGTTCTATTTGATGCCATCATCTGCTGATGGACTGAAAAACAGCTATATAAACACATCCTGTACAAAAGAAACCAAATGCTTTCGAAACAGTGAGCCCATTTTCGAATCAGGTGGGATGTATACAAAAATTGCTAAAAACTTTGGATTGCTTTTCCAGTTTTTATGACCTTTGCCCATTAACATAAAGGGAACAGAGCAGTTTCATATTCCATAGCAGATGTTCCCTTGCAGATGATTTGTTTTGTTACATTTTATTACTGACAGAGAAGGTGGATGTGATGTTGTAATGCTATTAGTTAAAAGCTGGTAAGCATCCCTCCTGGAGAGACCCTGGGGAGTTTAATAGGCAAGAAATCAATATAGAAGTATTTTATCAGGAAGAGGTGAAATTGATAGAAGATTATCTCTTCTGTTATTTTGTAATGGATCTTAGCAAGCCCTGCACCACAGATATTTCTTTCATTATTTTATATAAAAAATTTATAACCATTCTGATTAAAATTCATACGTTAGCTTACAAAGTAATGTAAGCTGGGATCAGAACCACACAAACTATAAATTCTATGCAGCTTCTTCATTTGATATCATTCTTTTTCTACATTTTTCAATCTGGCCATAACATTTATATGCATAACAATGACGCTTAGAATAGACATTGTTTTATCTGTTTGCTATACTATATAATTAATTTAAACAAAAAGTGCCCACTGGAAATAGATAATGTGACCTCCCATTATACAAATGTGGAAACCAAAGAGAGAGGGGTTAAATGAACCGTCTGAAACAGTCAGAAAGTGTCAGTACCAGGAACAGAAGTCAGGCGTGCCTCAATTCTAATCTAGATTTAACCCACTACAACAACGGCAAAGTCCAGAGGGGTGGTAAGAGGCAAAATAATTTAAACAACATTAGCTATAACCAGTGGAGTGGAAGCATATAGGACATCCTTTGTGACCTTTACATTGGTTAACTGATTTTTTCTGCTTATAATGTTTTAGAATATATTTTTTGTATTTTCTACTATAAAGGGAAAGTAAAAAACCCCCAGACCTCAGCGTTTGATACAATCAATACAGAAAGAATAAAGATGCACTGAAAGTGGGTACTAATGATGCCCCATTATAATCTACATCTGGAAGAGTATTTCAGTTGGCTCATGTTCCTTGTCTCTTCCCCTTTCCTGTGGTATGTCTCTCTTGCTTATCGCTAGTCTGCCCTTGCTAAAAAAAACCACCAAAAATAGCATGTATTTATGGCCACTGACTAATGCTTTAATGTGCTTCTATGTGCATTGTTTATTTCAGCTGATGATTTTTGTTCAGATTAGTATTATAAAGTTCATTGAAGAGTTTATTATTGAGACAACATTTCAAAATTCCAGCTGCCTGTTTTGCCTTCGAGAAGTCTCTTTTTATAAGGACAAGTAAAAACATCATACTTTTTAATCCTTATCCTTAGCAAGATAAGTGTGGACAAGATAACTTTTATACAAGGGCTGATCATTTTTTTAGGAAAATTTCACAAAGTTGTTATTGTCCAGGCTGACAATAGCAAAGCATGCTTTTCCTTCTGTTTTGTAGGACATTTACCCAGTTCCATTTGTGCATTCTGTTGTGTATGAAACCACGTCATTTTCTGAAATGCATAAATACTGATGATTTAGAGATATGTAATATTTGTAATCTCTAACTAGCCTTTAACCTGAAAACAGGCACTATTTCCCTCTGTGGTTTTCCTTGTGGAAGTTTTATATGTGCATGCTGAGGTGCAGGGGTTTCCATGGCAACTAGAGGTTTGCAGAGTATTCAAGAAACTCTGCAAGTTAAAATTAGCTTAGATGGTCATGCATAGATAATAAGGGCCTGGGGCTATGCAAGTTTGTGCAAATTGTTTTTGTGAAATTTAGTGGAGGATGTTACAATCCAAACCCGGGGTGTGGTATGTGCCAATGGGTACAGCCACAGTGGATCTGGAGTGAATACAGAGACCTGGCAGACTTTGGGCATCTAAGATAAATGGAGTGGCATTTAAAATAGATTTTAAAAGAAAACCTGACTTTTAAACACATTAGAGAATGAGGAAAAATTCATTCTGATTAATTAGAGTTAATGGAAGTTAAATGGCTCAGGAACCTTTTTGTTTTCATTAAGTTAAATTGTTCTTACAATCATCCCAGTTTATTTCTGAATATCTTTTCCTTGCCTGGACACTGTTCTCACGCATGGTCTGTTGTAGGTTGACTCACTCCATAGCTGCAAAACTGTAAGTTTAAGAGAGACCTTGAATTTAGATGACAAATACAGCAGTACAGCAGGAGGCTTGAGGTAACATTTCTGTTATAATGAATCCCTCTTACAATACTGTGGGATCTGCAGCAATTGGAGTAACACTGGAGCTAACTTGTTCAGTCTGTGCCTGAGCTTGTCTTATGTCCCGATAAAGATGAGTATTTAAAGGTAATACAGTGGTGAAGCGCTATTTATGGAACAGAATAATTTGTAATTACATGCCTTTGTCTTATCTTGCATGATGGATTGTACATCCTAACACAGAGGACACAGTTTCATGTTTTGTGGACGCTATATCCTGAGGAAATTAGAGAGAGTATGTTTGGATGTTTCTCTAAAACAATTCAGGAGATATAAAAATAATTTAAAAGACACAATCTTACTTCTACTGCAGTCAGATGGAGAGACTTAGATCTAAGCCAAGGTGGTGTGTTTTGTCCAGCCACTGCTTTAGGAGATTAAAAACTACAGAACCAGTTATGTGTAATTGCCTGCTTTTTATCTGAACTACATTTTTTTCAAAATTATTTTTTATTTTATTACAATTTCAAAAAGAGTATGGGATAAGTCATCCTTTCTGTTAATGAAAATGCTCTTTCACTAAGTCAGCTAGTTGATTGAAGATGCTGACATTACTGCAGAGGAGGAAAGCCACAAAATTCTGAGTTGTTTCCCACCCTGATCTTATTATTCTGATAATTTCGATAAAGCATGAATTCCAATGAAGTAGTGTTCTCTCAAAAATGTTGGGTTTTTTTTCTTCCACTGTGATGACTTCTGTATTGCTTCAAAAATACGTTCAGGGAACACTATAATTATACAATTGACAATAAAGCCACCTAGAATTAAGGGGGCATTGTCAACATGGATGCCCTTTTCTGTGGCTGGATATTAGAAAGCTGCCTGCAGTCACAACCTTGCCTACCGTTTTCTATCAACCCAACCAGAGACCAACATCTCATAGTTAAAAGAAGAAATTGTATCAAAAGCTGTATCATGCTCATGAGCAGCTAGGCACTGAAAAACAAAGCCATGTTAAGATGCAGGAGGAAAAAAGATGCAAATAAGCAGAGAAGGGAGCTCAAATCAGTGGTGCAGCTTCACCTGCTTATGCTGTACTATGCAGGTCCATCTACCTCAGAGAAACTGCACCTTATATAAGCTCAGAAAAGAATTATAAAAATTATAAGGGTGCAGCAATGTGTCTCTGCACTGAAAGGAGACTGAAAATACTGGCACTGCATATTGTAGCAAGAAGACAAAGGTACATGATCAAAAGTATTTTAAAAGCACATGTAAAAGGGAGGTACGTCAGGACCTCTCGCTGCAGTGTAGTGAAAGATCAAGAAGACAATTCAGTATTTAATTTCCCCCTTTTCAGCCCACCGAAGGGAAAGAAGGACTGCTGGAGTTGCTGCCTAACTTCTCACTCCCTGCCTGTAGGCTTCTCATGCTCTATTGTGGGTGATAAGGAATTGTAACCAGGCAGACACTTGACAATAGTGCGTTGCCAATAGGGGCACGTAGAGTTTTCCATTCTCTTAAAGTTATAAAGGACCCAGGATAAATCCTCCTGTAGAAACAGGAGGAAACGGGACATCGGTCCTGACCAAATCTCTGTCTGATCCATTAGCTATTTGGGATCGCACAGCTATACCCTGACACGCTGTTTCCGTATCTTAAATATAAAACGTATAACGTTTTCCTCTGCCTTATTACATATTGTGCATATGACATATGGAGACACAGAACGCTATTTATTAGAAAGAACTTGAAGGAGCTGCAGCAAAAAGCTGCATGTTACAGTGAGTTGTTTGAGAAACAGCTGCTATTGGAGAAAATATGTCATTGTATTAGCTGTGCACTCGTGCAGTATTTTTTCTATTTTAAGTGCTCATTCTAAAAAAAGATTGCTTTTGCGCAAAGTGTTATTTTCAGCAAGCTGTAACTTGGCCAGATCTAAACTGATTCTCATCAACACATTTATATACTTTTCCTGTTTGAGGGCTATTTTGCTAAAAACCAATTTTCTAGCCAAGCAATTGCAGAACTGCAGCTGTTTAAAAGCATACATATGTATATATGTACATACATACATAAATGTTTCTTTACTTGGTCAAGATCCAAAATTACTTTATCTTGGGCTACAGTGACCTGGGTCCAACAGGTAAAAATTTCTGGAAGGAATATATGGAAAAAAGAAGATCATAATGGGAGCACTACAGCGTCTCTCTGAAAACGTTTACAGCTATAATGTTACTAGTCAAAATGAAGAAAAGCACAACTGGCCATTTTTTTCCCAAATACAGGTTTTTACAACACTAAACAGCAAATTGTCTTATGGATACTGCCCTGTAATAGGCCTGACTATTAAAGCTACAATTAATGACCCTTCACTAGTTGTATTAGGGGTTCAGAACATTATAGACATCAGAATGAGAATAACCAATGCAAACCACATCAGATACTATTTTAGAACATTTTATTTGAAACAGCCTGCTTGCTTTGGCAAATAGAGCCCATGAGGATCTTTTCCTTGTCATACCATATACAGGAAGCACATGACAGACTAAATCCTAACAATTAGGACAATTAAATCTTTATCTTAAAGGGTAGTCTTAGGAGTATGCAAGCTATAGAGCTGCAAGGCAGTCATAAAGCAACTGCCATCTATATTAATAATAATAATGACTGAAGATGAAATAGGATGTGACCTGTAGCAAGGAAAATGTGCGTGACACGAGGAAAGTTTCCATGGGAACACCGTTAACAAATTCTAAAATATCTCTGTGTTCAGTGAAAAAAACTTAGGCAGATGTAAGCTTGTCTCACAGTGGAGTGCCTTGGCCAGTTAACGGGCTTACTGAATAGGTGCTGCCCGAGCCCTGTTGGCATCACTGCTTATGTTCAACCTACTTGACTACTGTCCTTGTCTTTCCTCTAGCAGCTCTTCCAGTGCTGTGCAAGCAGCAGGTAGGACGCACACAGACCAAGCAGGCACACTGAAACAGTCCATTACTTATTCAGGGGGCTTTCATATCTAGTGTCAATCAGCTATTTTGAAATATATGTTCCTGGGCCAGATCCCAGCCTTTGTCTACATCTTTGAAAATTGGGAATACTTCCATTGATTTCTGTGGACATCATGGAGACTAACTTAGGAAGAGAATAAAAGCAAGCAGTAGTGAAATGTCTAGCTGCACTCTGTGAAATGTATAAATCTGTATAGATATTGTAAACTGGATTGATTTTGCCAGAAACTGGTATTTATTCACAGAACAACTGTGCAAACAGTGCAAACAGTCTGAATACATATTTTCCTGGCTGGTTTTCAAGGGCTTTATGCTTTCTTTCTCTCATACTTCTTGACTTTTATACTCTGGATGGTTTTCTGCTTCTTGATGTTCCATCTTCCCATGGTTTCCAGGCAGTTCACCTGGGTCTCCTTCTATCCCCCCCAGCTATTCTTTCAATATTTCTTGGCACACCTCAGAGCTCCATTTTTGTCCCCATTGTTTTGTAGGCAACTCATGGACATTATTGTACTGCCCAAGATGCTCTTCTAAGACAGTGACCGTAAAATATATAGAGAAGAAGTCTCCATTACAGTCTGGGTAGCCACAAACTTCTCAAACTCAAGGTGTCCCACACAAAGTAAATAACCTTTTTCCAGAGTTCCATTCCCTAGCAAGAATCGCATCCTAGGGATCATCTTAATTTCTCTCTCTCTTACTACTCTCATATTTATGCTCTGACAAAAATCTAATTTTTTCTCTAGAAAAAAGTGTTTCCTTTAAATCTACCATCTCCTGATCTGACCATTCTTGTGCCTCCACTGTTTCAATCTCCTAACCTTTTTGATACTAACATTTACCCCTCTAATCACCATCCATTCCCGATACTGAAGCTGCATGTTTTGCTTCGAGAACACCAGCCCCTTTTGGAGTTACTTCCCACGGCTGCTTAGTGACCTGCATGTTGACTTATATCTCCTCCTTGTTCTCCAGGCTTTAAACAGCAAAAAAACTGCAGAGTCTCACAATGTATCACGTACTAAAATGAGTCGGTATAGCCACAGCCGAAGTGCCTCCTAGACAAGCCGTTCCCTGTGGGTAGAGTAGCTTCCTTTGCATGTTACAGTTGTCATTTAGTTTTTGGCACCAAGGTTTTAATGGAGATCTGGTGACTCTGGATATATCATCTGAAAATCTGAGGGCTCTACTGGGGCCATACTGTCCCTGCCTGGCCTCCTCCCACCCTGCCCTGGTCCAGGACCCCATGTTAGACCCCTGGGGCCATCGGTCCCTGCCCCAGAGATCCCACAGCAGTGCCAGGACCTGCCCTGCTGCCCCGGGGGACCTCCAGGGAGCCGCCAGCCATCGCTACCCCAGACAGACTCCTTTGAAGGCCATGCTCCCTAACCAGTGTCAAATGGCTGTCCTCTCCAAATCAGATCTCTTAAGTTGCAACCCATTAAACACTCAGCACCGCCAATCTTTTCCTTCTTTTTTAATCTTAGCCTTTGGGAAAAAGAGTTGCATTTTATGTGGTTTCTACAAAGCACTTAGCTTAAATGATGTGTAAAATTTGTTCTAGCCCTGAGAGTTTAAAGAATAAGAGAAGATACAACCTTCCTCATTCCTGCTGGTACAGAGATGGGCAGATTCCCTAAAGGAAGGGCACTGCTCTTCTATGGAGAACCGTAGTCCTCCCATCTGCGTCTGGCACTCAGTGCTCTGGGCTGAGTACTGCAGCCCAAGGTCATGGTCCAGCATTTAACACATAGCTGTTCCACTCTACTTCCAGAAGTGCGTCCAGAGAAATGGAAATCTCAGCTGAATCAACTAATGTTGTGTGTTCTTTGGAACATCTTTTTTAAGGTTGACTGATAATGTTGTAAGGAAGAATGTCCATTGAATTTGTACAGTTGTCCAATGTTTTTGTACAGCTACGCAGGCGAAAGATGGACATGTATCAGTGCTCAGGGGATCCACATGATATACCTACACTGTGTGGTGTGACCACAAACTCATGTCCCATCCTATGTGACAGCTAACTTTGTCCAGACCTGCACCATCTTTCTCAACGGTAGAAAAGTGGCTGTCAGGAAATACCAGAGAAAACCCGTATCCACATCAGTCCTGATTGCCTATATACACACAGTGTAGCAATGCCAAGACTCCACTGGTTTGCTAGGTTGCCCCATATATCCCGCCTGCGCTTGTGACACCTACTGTGGGGCTAAAAGGATGACCTAGGTCTTTCCCACAAGAGCAGGTAGCATCTTCCTGTAGCAACCAGGAAATCAGGTGGGTTTTGTGGTCAGCCTGAGCACAAAGCTGGCAAGGGTTAAGTGCCTTGTAGCCCCAGAGACACCTTTGAGTCTAAGAGGCAGAAAGCCCCTGTCCCCATAAGCAAGCCTAGGGCAAGAAAAGGGCTGATCCCCCCTCTGCTTTTGGACTGTTGTGGGATGTGTGCTTCCCCTGTCTTCTCTCTTGGTTTCAGTGAGATCCGACATAAAAATATGATGACCCTGAATTACCTAAAGGTAATTCTTGTTCTACAGCCAGCCCTAGTTCTGACAGCTGCTGCCCTATTGGTGATTTGATTTCACCAGCACAGCTAAATCCATATTTACCCAGGAAGAAAAATATAATGGATCACCATTTCAGTTATCAACATGTTATTCCACTGAGTAAGTAATGATAAACCCAGCATTGAAATAATCCTGACATTTAGTGTTGAGAGATTATATAAATATTAATAAATGCAGTTATAATTTAGTGAAGAGAACCTAATTCTAGCTCCTTTTTACTACTTGTAACCACATGCCAGACTATAGCATTCGAATGTGCTATACATATCTATATATATATATACACATACCATTAAATGGTATGTACTTATTAATTTTCTTATGCCTGCAGCATTTACAGTATTTTCTTGGCCTCTTTGCTATGAGATAGAAAATTCTAGCCAAATAATATTTTCTTCTTCTGAATGTCAGAGAGACTCCTAAATTATTACTGCTCTGGAACATGTGATAGTTTACAGACATTTCTACCTTTCGCTTCTATCCAGTTCAATATACCTCATTTAAGAGGACACCCACAAATTAAAAAAAACTGCTGGAGCTGCAATTTCTCACCCTGGGTTGCAACAGGGAAAGACGTGGTCAGTAATGGATAATGCCAGTCAATTAATTATTTTCTTTAGCTTTTTTACCACATTGTAATAGCTGGTTGAATAAATTTAGGATTAATTCAACAGCCAGCATTGGGAAACTCTAGAGACTCTCTCTCACCTGACTCATGTGTTCCACAAAGCCCATCTCAGTGTGTTTTCTTTTTCCACACCAGTTTAATGTATCTGTACAAAATGTAGCAGAAGATAACTCTCCCAGGCAATTCCCAGAGTAAATGCCAAGATTATACAATGACTGAAATGCCCAGCAAGATTTCAAAAAGAAATACGGACTAGACTAAGCAAGAGATTTAAATGCATGCATTCCCAACACTTTAATTTTAGAGCTCTCCTCCTCAAACAGAATCTAGGTCGTAGAATTAGTCACCTACACTTCCTACACAGAGCACAGAGAGGTAGGCTACTTTAAGGCCTACTCCCCAAAAATGGGGAACCAACAGGAAATGGTAGGTACAGGAATATGCTTAAAATCCTCACCTAGTGCCCAGTTATCTGACTCAAGGCTTCAGGAAGCTTCCTCCCTGCCTCTGGGATACAGAACATAGAGTCCACCCTGGAGATCAGGCCTTTGCACCTCAAATTGGAAAGAATAATCAGGGCACAACCTTTTCAAATTAAATAATCAGGATGGTTACAGGTAATGGTACCGCCACACCTATTTTGCATGTAATAACAAACCGGCTTGCACACACATCCAGCATATGTGAGATCAAGCTTCAGTTTCTCCTTCCATCTGTTGGGACTGACTGAAGTCTTGCCATTCCAGGTGTGCTCCTGGCTATACCACGTGCAGAGAGTGATGCAAGATTCATCAGTTCAGAAGGAGAGCATACAATAAAGGAGCATAACTTAAACATGAGAATTTGGAACTAAACCCCAAAGGAATGGATCCAGTTTCTGATAAGGCTGGGCAACAGCTGTCAGTCCACAGCTCTTCATCCATCCATCCATCCATCCATCCCAGCTCGGTCCATGATCACTACCGTGGCTGTGGCAGTTGCATTTGTTTTTCTATATTTTTACAGTTGCAGTAAGAGGATTATTGTGTTGCAAAATGAATGAAAACTCTGCAGAATGCACAGCTTTAAGCAAATACACAAATGAGATGTCCGCTTATCAAAAACATGGGATCACAATGGGGAAGTTACCAAAATGTCTTTATGTAATTAAAAGGTGGACAATCCTTGACATGTGTATTCCTAATTCTACCAAAGATGCAGAGAATGCAGAAAAGACTGAAGGGTCATTTACATCAGATGAATAACAGGCAACATAACACAAGAATGTAAAACTTATAAATATGTGATGGAACAAAGTGTTCTGATATTTCTGCAGAAAAGTTCTTTTTAAACAAAGTGTATGTCTTGTAGGTAATGTTAGAGTGCTTGAAAGCAAAAATTTAAAAATCCCATTTCTTGAATATCTCAGCAATATAACTAAAGATAGGAATAGCACTGGTGACTTTGTGTGTCTTAACAACCTCCATACTACATAAAGGGGACAAAAGGCCAATAATTCTTTCATCTATGCATGCATCCATCTGGCATTATCAATATTAAACAGTACTAATATGTGGTTAGGACTAATTTAATTTATAGTGAATGAACAGCATAGCGTGAGAATCTAAGCATTGGTGATTGTAAAACTCCACCTGTTGGATGGAAAAGTCAGTTCACCGATTGCGTTGCCACAGACTGTTTGTGCCCTCTTCACACTGGAAAAAGATTTCTCAATTTAGATTATTTTCTTCAACTGAAGCTTTGCTTTTCCTGGACTGGCTTATGCCAGTTCAGCAAGTGAAATAAATACACTATGCTGATGAAAGCCCATTTATCTGGTATAAATGTATATATATACTAGGACTTTTCCAGTATAAAAATGTCACAAGAAATCCCACACTCTGTCATTATTATGCCAGGAAAGGCTTCTCCAGTATAGACCTGAACTCATCCTAAAAAAAGTTTCCCATAGGCGGCATTAAACAGGATTACGGAGGAGGCTTAAAGACACAGATAGCTTGAAAATAGGAAAGTTCCTGAAAAAAACATATGGAAATTTCACAGAACCAGAGAACACTCTGTGTCGAATTTGAGCTGCATTACCTTGAAAATTGTGTTCAGTGCCCTGGAGTATTCTTCCCAATTACATCAAAGCATCTGCAATACTCTGAGAAATGTCCTAGAGGTACAGGAGACAGCCTGAGTGACAGCATGTGTAGAAAACGTTCTCACTTGTATTTATATGCTGATTTTGTCAAGGGGTTTTGCTGGCATTTCTGTGCTCCAGGACTGCTAACTAGTTCAGCCTGAATGCTGTAAATAAGCATATTTACAAAGTAACCGTGTGAGACAGTAACTGAATGGTGGTACAAGTTGCCCATCCTTGGAGATAATCAAAACTTGATAGGTCTTCAGTAACCTGAGGTTAGCCTTGCTCTGGGCAGGGGGGTGGACCAGAGGACCTCCAGAAATCCCTGCAAAGCTGAACTGGCATGTAAGTCTCTGTCACAGTTTCGATAAATTCAGTATGTCCTGACACAAACAGGATGTTAGTGCTCTTCTGTCCAGTACCTTATTTTTTTTAAGATTTGGCTCAAGAGACCTTACACCTAAAATTGTCCTTCAAAGTCTTAAAACAAATCTAAATATTCTTAAGAATTCAAACCTAACTATCTGTCTCAAATACTGAGTATAGTACCGAATAGAGTGCTGCTCATATGTACCTATGTTTTTCAGATGGGTTTACAAGGGCTTGAAAGATACTGATTTAGCACTCCTGTAAAGTCCTCCGATTATCCTCAAAATTGCTAGTGCCAGGGAAGTAGCTGCTTGCTCACCCTTCCCCACCACCTGGTTTCATCCTTAGCCTGGAAAGACCTTGGTTAGAGGAGACAAGGTAGTTCATTTTCCACGCCCAATTAGTCCTTGGTTTTCTCACAAGGCTTCCAGAAGGGAGAGTGATTTTGCAGTGGGATGTTTTGTCTGCCAAGAGTTGGCCTGTGATCGTTAACTCATTTCACATGGACTAGCAGACCTGAGATAGTAACAACTTTTGTTTGGCTCTGATCAAGGCTTGACTCAGAGCGCTGACCTAGAAGTGACAGAAGTCCTCTCCCACTGCTAATCCTCCGCGCCGCTGCCTTCCCCTTGAACATGGGTCTTTCCCTCTCAACTATTTAAAGTATTCTGTAAATCTTTGCAGCAACTGGCTGCTTTCCAGAGTGGCTGCAGCGTGCAACGCAGTCTGCATAACCCAGGCAAGATCACAAATTTTGGGAAGAAACATGTTTTACATTTCAGAGCGTTGTAGTTGGGTTATTTTTATTCCCATTTTTGTGCATAGCTCCCACGGATGGAGATGAGAATCCCATACAGAGGAGACAATCCTACTTGGTTTTCATGGCGATCACTTGACTTTTAATTTATTAGCTACAATGTCAACCAAATTTCCAAGATCACCTTCCCAATACTTTTGCAGGAGATTTTTTTTTTTTTAATTGATGTTGACTTTACAAAAAAGATCTTCCCTCAAAAAAATGATAGTTGGTCGCATGTTATAAACGTTGCAGATTTCTCAGTTCATAATTTGTAAGGACATAAGTTCTGTAAAGTACTTAGTTTTAGGAAAGCATATGAACACAGGTACCATCTCAGCTGTAAGCAAAGGTCAAAAATCTTGAGGTATATTACAATAAGTTTGATTGTTAAAAATACATCCTTCGACCCTACATACCAAAATTTAACCAAAAGAGATCCAGAAAGTATAGTTTCTTTGGATAGCAAGACTTTTTAGGTTTGCTGTAAAACAAGCCCACCAGTGGCAAAAAAACCCCAAGGAATAAAAATATGGTAGTAACAATGGGTGTCTTGGGCAATCCAACTATAGGATGTACAAAAATAAATGAGAAAGCAGCAAAACAAGTTCTGTGACATTTGCAGGAGTGAGTGACTAATTTACACATGACAACAGGAAATATCTAATCATGTCTGATGAGATACACTTCAGAGCATTGCATCAGTAACATGGGAGACAGAGAAGCTTATGCCACTAGATAATCAACGTGGATTTATTTATAGGCACGCTACATGCCTTCTTAAGTGAGCTGCACTAAAACATTTACCAATCTTTTATAAAGCCAACCATTAAAAAATAAATCAAGGTGATAAACACTTTCCTGCTCAGCCTTTATTTTTGTGGTTTTATTTCCTAAGAGAAGTTCTTCATGTAGTTTTTCAGAAGAAATATCCCCCAGATACCACTGTAAGACATTTTTCTTCTCTGAATTCACACAGTCTTGTCCTAAATTGCTTTTAAATTATCTGAGCACTTGATTCTTCACATTCTTGCAGCACAAATAGCTACTTATAGCTATACAAATTAGATAGAAAATAATTTTCAAATCACTTGTTCCTGGTAGTGAAAGTCCTTCTCACATTCATTCTCAAGGGCAAGAGAGTGAGGAACAAGGCCCAGAAGCTCTGAGTGCTTACAAACACAGGTACCAAGGTGTTCGTAAGTTGTAGCAGTGGAAATTCTGCTTGAATAAACAGAAAAAGTTGCCACTGTGGTAGTGGCTATGCCCTGGTGCAGTCACCCTGGGTGGTTCTGGAGTCTCTGACCTTGGAGATACTCAGGTCCCAGCCTGGTAAGGCTCTAAGCAACCTGCTCTGACTCTGAAGTGTGAGTCTGCCTTGAGAGGAGGTTGGACCGGGTCTGCAGGTCCTCCCTGGTCAAAATTTTTCTATTCTTCTGTGCTTTTTGGATTCTTTTCTAACATCCAGTCTGTGAGGTGATCTTTGAGGGTCCTCTCCATATACAAGAACAAAACTTCCATCCCAGTACCTTGCATTTTGAAAAAATCAGGTAACATCAGAAAGAAACTCCCTTCTCAGACCACAACTGGCTTTGTTTTTAGGAGTGCTGCTAGGTCTAAGTCCCCTGAAATGTGTTCTGGTATTAGAAGAGCAGTCTTTCCTTTTTGAATTTTCAGTATTGCAAGTCTTTTAAGTATTAAAAGATAAGAACAGCTGTATCAGGTCAGATCAAAGGTCCATCTGGTACACCATACTTTCTCTGGCCAAGGTGTTAATAGTGGATGCCTAGAGAGCTGTGTAGGAATAGAACAAGTACATAGGAACACTTCTCCCACGTATTTTCCCAGTCTGCAGTGATTTGTGGCCTGGGAACTTTGTGAGTTGGAGGTGATCCCTGGTGGATTTTCCTCCATTAATCTGCCATGTCTCTTTTTGATCACATACAACTTTTAGAATCCACAACGGTGAATGCTAAAAGTGCTGGCTGAATGCTAAAAGTGGTGGAAAAGAACCCCACCGCTCCTACAAATTGTATGGGGAAGTGCCGTCTACTGCTTGTTTTGAAACTTCTGGCTTCCAGCTTCAGCTGATAACCTTAGTCCTTGTTCTGCAGAACAATTGTTCCTTATTCACTTTTTCCATTCTGCTTAGATTTCATTAGATCTCAGGGTTGAAGAATCCTCATCTATTTAACTGTTTTTCTTACTGAAACCAGTGCAAACCTTAGATCATCCCTGCTGACCATAGTTTATACAGCAGCAGTTTGATGGTTTCTGCTTTGTTCACTATTGTTTTCCTAATTGCTCCTAACATGCAGTTTGCTTTTTGCCCACTACTGAGCACTGAGGTGTGTTTTCATAGCTCTTCCTATCACAGCTGACAGATACCTTTCTAGAATGGTAGCAGCTACCATAAATTTAGGACTGCTTTTTCATTGCCAATTATTTCCTCTTTATTTATATGGAATTTCACCTGCTATTTTCTCAAAACGCTTATTAGGTGTTTTGAGACCTTCCCACAATTTACACTCTCAGCTTTCATTTTTGTTGTTCAGGTAACTTCCTTGTATCTGCAGATGTTACCTCCCCATTATTCACACTCCTTCCAGATCACATTTATGAATAGTTTGAATGGCGCAGGCCTCTGTACAAATCTCTGTGGGTCTTCACTAATAAGCCGCCTTCTGCTTTGAAAATGATCATTAAATCTACCCTTTGTTTTCTACTCTGTGGTTGTCATTTTGGCGGCACACTGCTCAGAAGCTGCCAGTTGTGGCGTAACGGTGGATTCACTGAGAGAACGTGAAAGGAATAATGTTAACAAATTTTTGTTATCTTAGTTTTGTCTGAATGAACTTCTGGCTAGAACATTTTCTGGCAACCCAGTAGCTCTGCTGAGGTCAATAACCAGGTGTAAGTGGAAGTGCAAAATCAGGGCAATGGAATCGTAGGCCTTGTTATTTATAACAATATACTTACAAACAGCTAGAATTATACTTCGCAGTATTTAATCATTGTGTTACATATTACGTGTTCATGTCCTTTAAAAGAATGTCATCAAGACTTACTAAACTGTGACTGAAAATCCTTCCAAATTTGGGGGATTGTTTTGTTTTCAGTTAGATGCAATTGTGAATTTTGGACCCAGCCTTCAGTAATACTATTTGTTATTATAACTGAGAAATACTTCACTACATTTTATGCTCAGCAAATAATTAATACAAACAGGCAAAGCCTGTTTCTGATCTTATTTCAGTTGTTGAGAATCAGTAAAATCAGTGCGATCAGTAGATGGACACAGATGTAAGTTAAGTGAGATTAGAGTCCTAATTTCTGCTGAAACGCAGCTGTGTAATATTAGCATAGTTCTTGAAGTCTGCTTAACTTTTCTTTTGATTTTCTCTGTCATTCCACTAGAAAATAAATTCTCCTGTATTTAAGATAATTGGAATCACTGACTGTAACATTTGGGGATAATCGCTGTCTGGCACCCCTGGTGACAAAGTACAAATCTGCTGACCTAGAAAGAAATTAAAATAGGAAAGATACCACAATCTAGACTTTCACCCAAAGGTAATGGGAACTGCAAGCCTCATCCACAGAAAGAACTACTATGGCAAGGGGATGTGGAGCTATGGTACAAGTTTGTCTGGCCTCTTGTATAGACCATCTCTGTTTGTGCTCCAAGAACACTCCAGAGGGATTTGTTGAATTTTGGAGACTACCTTGGGACAGCCTGGGTGTTCACAAACTGGCTGCAATGCTATTACAGTGAGGTTCACCTGTAATAGGAAAGGAAAGAGGATTGTGCTGAGGAGATGAGGATCTGACACCATGTATTCCCAGGTTTCTTTGAGCGACCTCTCCTGGAAAGAAGTTGTTTGGTCTTTATGGAAAACGGCATCTGACAGCTTGGAAAGAAAAGCTGTTTTTCTTCCCATGCCAAAATTCATAAGATTTTGGACAGAAAAGTACATTTTTATGATGAAGGTAAGAATTTATTGGATAATAAATTATTTGTTAAATTTCAATGATGTGTTGGAGCCTGACAAGGATTATAGTTTTGCTGTCAATTCAATTACCGTATGCTTGTGGATGCTGGTTTAATTATTTGTTGCTGTTTTAATTAAAAGGCGCTTAAGTCAGTGCAAGTTTTGCCCTTGATGTCAATGAGATCAGTCACAGGTCCAAGTTGTCTTAACTCTTAGAGTGATTCATAAAGAGCAGATCTTTCAGAAACGCCATCACTCACAGCCACACACAGTTAATTTTGAGCTATCACAGCCAAACAAAACGTAGCAACAAACTCATACAAGTTAAGTGAGTGGTATGCGCTTATCCTAGGGTCTGCTAAACTGCGAAGAGAGCAGTGACCCTTGTACTACAGGTAAGGATAAAGAAGGTTGAAATGTGTAAGTTGTATATATTGTAAACTGAACTGAGAATGTGGCCGTAAGAAGCTGAAGTTAAAATGAAAAGACTGAGGGCACAATTTAGAGAAGACCACATGAGACAGAAGTAACTTTCCAGGAGATATGAGATAAATAAGAAGTGACTTCCCTCCAGCCTTCCCTGCTGCTCCTCTCCCCTCCGGCTGTGTGTGGAAGAGCGGTGCAGGGCTGGGGACACAACCACTGCTCCCTTGTGAGACCACTCACGTGGGCAGAGACCCCACTTGAACAGAGCAAATTGGACTTTTGTTCCTCCAGTCCCAAAGCCTGTTCTTGAGCCCTCAGTGCCTGCATATATGCTGCAAATACTTTTCAGAGGAAGAACAAACTTGCCTAGTCCCTCCTAAAAATCCTGCTCGAAAGCACAAGCCAGTGACGTTGAGCTCCTTCAAGCCCAGTCAAACAATAAACTTCAGGAGATGGCTTAATTTAGCCATGCTAAGTTGCTGTCAGCCCAAGCCTGAACTGAGGAACCTTCTTTGTCACATTTAACAGCTCCTTCTGAGCCAAACATTGGTTTCTGCGGTTTGTACTGGACTGCGCCTTCTGAAAGTCTAACTACAGACATCTCAGTGCAACCTTCTTCATCACAGAGAGCAAGCTTTATATCCACAAAAGAAGCTATGTCCACCTGATTTATTTGCTATTTCCTCCCAATCCAGCCACAGTCTCACCAGAGAGCTGTACGAGTACATGTTCTCCAACCTGAGCTACACAGAAGAACAGGAATATGGAATCAGATATGTGAGGAGAGGAATGTGAAGCCAGATGTGTAAGCACACTTTAAAATGCTAGCAAGGTGATGACATTCCTACATAGCTTGTTTTCAGGAGAGAGTCTCTGAGCAAAGTCACCACACCTTAGCTAAAGAACAGAGATCTTTTGGAGAATCTTGTTCCATGTTGTTTAATCAATCTACTTTCAACAGTTGAGCAGTTAGTGCTTAGGTGAGGAATCTCTGAGCAAGTGGCTAAACAGCAATCACTGCACTGGGATTTTCTGAAAAAAATCTGTATTAGCCCAATTCATAAAAAGAGAAAAATACAAAGTGACCTAGAGACACATCAAAGTAGTCACATCATCTAAACCTGAGTGCTAGTTGGATGGGGACTGTCTCTGTGACCCTCAGCAAGGTATATAAGATACCTACTCCATATATCTCAGTTTACATTTGCATAAAATGGGAATAATATTGACTAGATCATGGGCTACTAAACCAGCTACCACCAGTTTGTCTGCTAATATTTGTCCCTCTCTTTGAAGATGATATGGTAATTATTAGTAGAACATCTAATCAGGAATTTCATTATAGATTGTGAGTTTTGTTTCAAGCTGAAGACATCAAAATGCACACAGGACAACCAGAGCCTATTAGTGTCTGCTAAAGAATTTTTCCTTTGCCCACAAATAGAATAGTAAACAGGTTTTCCAAGCTTTAGTTACACAGTGTCTCCCATGCTTTATTTCAGTAAGCGTGGCTTTTGAAGGTCTTGGATTGGGAAAATACTCCAGGCTTAAAAGAAGTTACACCCATGAGAATTGCTGCAATGAAATGCAAATGAAAACAGATTTCAGTTTGTTCAGAAACAGAGTATGTGTTCTCTGTATTTCTCCGAACAAGGCTCCCCCTCTTTGGAGAGGATAATGTGTGTGTCAATAACCCCAGACACAAGCAAAGGCAGACATCTTCACATCATGTACCAAAAAATATTTGCTAATTTACTCAAAGATAGTACCACTTAGCTCCATATCTAACTACTGGGATGGCTTTTTCTTCCTTAATGCTGCCCCAAATAAATTGGCAATACTAAGCAGTCTCAAAGGCAAACTTAATGCCACAACTTATATATGACAAAAGAGATGGTTTGGCACCTGGATCTTTTCCATTCCTTCACAAACCTTCTGGTACTCCTTCTAAGCCCTGGGTGCACTCACTTGTTCCTTCCCATGCCACATTCCCATGCCCTTCCCCTTCTTTATAGCTTCAGGTGACTTCCACGTCCCGCTCTGCCTCCTGCTCCTTATAGAATCCTCTTGTGCCCTACAAATATCACTGCATGACACAACGGTAATACCCGCACAGGGGCTGAGTGAGCCAGCTGTGTGGTGACTTGGGAAAACTTATTGTGAAATCAAATTACTATTTCTCTGATTTTTAATTTTCTTTATTGGCAGTGGTTTCATGTGCCAGTTGTGGCACAGATACCATATGTTCACTACCGTGATGCTGGACTGCAAGGGTCCCTGAGTGTACCTTTCTCTTGACGGGGGAAAAAGTGGTATCACCCAAGATGTGCTTGCTTAGGCATTAAAATGTGACATTATTCACTGCAAACTGTTCATGTCTATGATCCAGCCCCTCCCTTTCTAACAACAGACATAAAAGCGTGAACAACGTTAACACTGGAATTACCAATACTGGGAATGTGAGTTACAGCAAATTGGGATGAATGGGGTAGTTCATTACTCAGTTATTGCTTCAGACTCTCAGCAGACAGCAGAGATCATTGCATTTGCTATATCCCACACCTAAAAAAAATAATCTGGAAATTTAAACTACTGTAGAGTATTAAGAATCCAGAGAAGATGAAACCTTACAAATGTGATGTATTAGCACAACCTAGCATACTTTTCCATACATACATGAATTTTGACTGTGGTAACTATTGGGACATTCTGGCTGTTCACCTCTTTTCCTTGCTATGCACACAGGTTTTAGTCTCTCTCTCTCTCTCTTTTTACATCCACACAAATATGAATAAATTTCTTTGTGTGTCCAAACATGTCTAATAGTCTATGGAAAGTGAGTGCTTTATCAATGGCAACAGAACAATAGGAGTCTGCTTAGTAATGCCTATGTGTATTCCTTGAAAAGGTTTGAGTTTAAGCAATGAAAACCCTTTTACATAATTGCTTTTATTCAGAAGAACCAACTGGGACATGACCAGCTAGGCTTCTCCTGAGGCCACTGATGAGTAAATCAGTGAGAAATGGAAATGCCTTCTTTTTAGGGCTGGGGTTCCCTTGTGCCCAAAGCTTTGAGTCTTCACACCGTGTCAGAGCCACCAGCTTCCTCAACCCCCCCGGTACACATTATTCTTTCATCTGCCTGGCTGAACAGCAGACCCCGCCACGCAGCGACTGGCATCGCTGAACTCACATCTTCTTAATCTCCCTGCCCTGATGCTGGCGCAAGCAGCAGCAACCTTTTCTTTGCTCTCTTGGCTTCTTTATATTCAACTGGGTCCAGAGGTCCGCCCTCAGAGCCTGCCAGGACACACATGCCTGTCCAGCCTCCACCTCCTTCCCTTTGCGAGATTAAAACGGACCCAGCAGCCTGTACCTCCCTCCCTGCTGGGTCCTGCGTGGGGCAGGAGGAGCCGCCTGCACCCATTGCCACTCTGCTACAGGACTCATGAGAGGGAGGCAGGGAGTGTGACTATATACACCACGTATTCACATGAGAGAAGTGAAGAAAGCCAGCAGTGAAGATGAAAAGCAACTGGTAAGAGAACAAGTGGGATTTAGGGAAATCTGTAAATAAGAGATTAGAACAGTTAAAGCTGTCCTTGCCAGCTGCCGCCTTTGTTGTTTGGTTTTATGACAGCATTATATGAAGGAAATGGTAATAGAAAGAGCTTTATTGACGTTTTATTATAAGGCAAAGACAAAAAGTTCTCATGTAAAGAAATTGTCTTGTCAAATCTGTTAGTAAATCCTTAACTCGGGCTTTTATACATTTAATATGCATGGCTCAGAGGAGAAAGTCAATAACAGAATCTGTCAGAAACTATAGATTCATACTGGAGTTTTCTTTCTGTTTACAGGAAAATTACAGCTTGCTTTTACCTGTGTAGTTTTCTGTGGTCTTTCATCTCAGCCACCATCCAGCAACAATCAAGTAAGGAGACAGACTTTATCTGCATTTCATCTTTCTGTAATTTTGACTGTCAAAAGAATGATTCTGAGCTTATTCAAAATTAAAGTCCTCTCTAGCTAGCCACGACAGAAAGGGAGAACTTTCTATGTGTATGTATGGATGTATGTATATATGCATATGACAAAAAGGGGAAAAAGCAAGAGCTGTGTGTGTTATTTTAGACTCGCTATTAGATGTATTTTCAAGGTAAGGATTAAAATCTGCATATAGGTGGTAGATACAGGACACAAACCTCTCCCGGTCTTTCAGTGCTTCCAGTTAGAGATTATTCTGCTACGTGTGGCAACAAACTGGTTCTACTTTATTTGCTGGGCATAAAATATAAATGGCTGGATGTCAGCCATATGGCTCATCAAATAATATAGAATGAGGCCATTTCTAAGGTGTAATATGTCAACCTGAATGTTCCCTTTAAGTCTATGTTGTCAGAAGGAAACCCACATTTATGGTTGAGCCTTTGCAGCACACAAGAGGCTCTCTGTAGGTTAGAAATGCATCTCCTTCCAACTTGCACGCTTCATTCTTCCTCATCCAGACTCTACTAACATTTTCCAGATTGACCTGACACTGGACTTGTACATGACTCTTAAACTCTTCAAATAAATGTTTATTTTTTCCTTCTTCCTTCCTTAAATTAGGGGAATCTGGTAGGTTTTCATGCTCATTACAAGGCTTTTTGACAGATCATATTCTGAAAAATTATTTTTTTACATTTGATTTCCTCAAACAAATTTCTTCTACATTCTTGTTTGGGTCAACAAAAAAGGTCTGTAAGTTCTTCTTGCCCCCACCCTATATTTCATGAATGATCATTCTCTGATCAAATGTGGCACAGAGGAAGGTGGGAACACCTGGAATACCAGAGAGGATGGAAAAGATGCCAACAGTTTCTCAACAGTCTCTTTAGTTGGCATGAGGTTTGTTTAAGTTTCCTTGGGACTAGGGAGACTGTTGATTTAGGTAACTGGCTTTTTTTTTTTGAAGTTTGCTTAAACCACCAAAGTTCCAAACCAAAAACTCCTTACACAGCAGGCCTTCTTATGCTACTACTATTTCTCCATACCTCTCAAAGAATTATTATAACACTCTCATTTAAAGGCTTGGAAAAAAAAATCAAATAATCAGTCAAGTTATAATTTTACATTTGGAGCTCTCTAGACTCAGATACTTATTTTCTTAGATCTCTGACTTCACTGAGTACAGTTTAAATTGATTATTATATATATTATTATTATTACTATTTATAGCTATAGTTAATTAATAATATTTTTACAGTGGCTTCACTTAATTTTTTTAAGGTGATCTGAGGCAATGTGCAGACACATGCTTAATAAATTCACCCTTTTTTGCAGGACTACCAGTCATTCTGGGTGCCAGTCAGAGAACTGATCTCTGCCCAACAATCAGAATTGGCCAAGATGACTTACCAGGCAAGTAGCATCCTGACTTTTTCAGGAAAAAGCTGCTGTTCAGAAACTTTATCAGGTTATATTCAGCTCTGTGACTGCACAGTTCTCTAATTAAACTAAGATGAAAGTTACATTCTGGACATGTATATTTTTTCTTGCAGGCTTTGACCTGATTTCTCAGTTCCAAATAGAAAAAGCTGCTTCCCAAGGAATAATCCAGAGAGTAGTGGGCTCCACTTCTCTCCAAGTGGCTTACAAATTGGGACCCAATGTAGACTTCAGGATCCCAACCAGGTAATGCCTTTTGTTGTTTGACTTTAAGATATACATATCTTGCAATATTATCGCTTAAGAGATGGATCCTCTCCCCAGCTAGATCACCTCATTTGCACAGCTTTTGGAAGGGGAAAGAGGAGTTCAACATTTTTTCATGCCACTGCCAGACCAGACTGATTCTGTAACAGCAATTTCAGGGACTTCCACTTTCCTCTACCAATGATATTGCTCAGGGTGCCTCAAGATTTGCTGATAGAAAGGGATTCACCTCTAGGAAGTGAATCTAAAAGTTGTTGATGACTTGAAAAGAGATAGGGAGGCAAAGAAAAGATAACATGAAGAGAGCGAGGAAAGTTTTCTCAAAACATTGACACAAAGGGATCTTTCTGATCATGTAAGGATTGCAGAGACAAGGTAGGATAAAAGATTAATTGTACGGTAAGGGGTTTTTTTTGCTTTTTGGATAACTGTTACACGCATGTTTCTGGCTGCTTTATGGTCATGTAATCTATAAAAGATGAAAACTATTATTTAACATGTCACGGGCAAGTTGCAATAGGAGCCAGGATTTAGAAATGTAATTGTGTTTGTGCTTTACAGGCCAGACTTGCTGTTAGTGAAGGAATAGAGACAGTACAGCAGGGTAGACGTGTCTTTGCCAAACTTTGGCAAGTCTGGATTCTGGTCCAGCACCTTATGTAATTAAGAATGCCTTTACTTAGCAATTAACTAGAAAGACCTTTAATTGGACTAGTGTTTCAGCTAGGAATAACTGGAGTGCAAAGTGCTTCTGTCTGACTATCACTGACAACATTGCTTGGTGCAGTCCTCCCTGGCTTCTACCTTCATAGCCACCAGGTTAAGCTAGTTTACAGTGTAACTGGTTGGTTACATTGGACTCATGACTACTTTCCATCCCAGTGGCAAATCAAGGCTGCTAGTGCATAAATGTGAATCCAACCACAGACAGTATATGGGATCTTCATTTCACTAAAAGTTGGAGATTCTCAGGTTTTCAGCTCATGGTTCTTAGCTCAGAAACAGTCTGAGCTATCAAAGCGGTAATATTTTCATTTTTAAGAAAGTTTAGACTTACTGCTATAGATGGCTCTGGTGAGGTATATGCTCACTACACACGAGTTATTGCTGATCAAGCCTATACCAGCCACGTTAATACACTACAGCATCTGAGCTGACTACGGCCACTGGACTGCTGGCTGGGTATGGTGATGTAGTGTTACAAATTTACAACATTCAAGACACTGGTACTTCCAGTCAACACTGTGCTGTTACACTGCAATGCTACCTCATGGTATACCTGAAATTTGGCCCTGACTAAAAAGTCACCTGTACTTGAGCTGTGTCTTGTCCCAGGGAACGGATTGAGGCTTGAGTCCTGAGAGTGCTCTAGTGCATCAGCATTCTGCTCCTCTGCCACTAAGCCTGATCTTGCTGCTCTGCTCCAGAGTTATTTTACAGTGTGCCCCTCTCAGTAAGCTGACTCAGAAGGAGTGAAGGTGGCAGTAAGCAGCTGGGGCTAACAGCACAGGAGAGGCACACTTTAGGCCATTTCCAATCTTTTTTTTTTTTTTTTTTTTTAAACCAGAAGTCTCCACAAAATCCTTATAATGTTGCATGGTAGGTGGGTTTTACTGGTATGAATCTGGGATGATGAAATGCCTGAGAAGCATTACAGGAATTAGCAAGTTATGCAGAGCACCTCAAGCAAGGCTGAGCATCTTTAATGGGATGGGTGTAGTTCTGGCTGTCTCAGACCCAGGCATTGCAGCAATCCTAAATTCCTGCTGCCTTTCCCTCCAGCAAGCTCCCACTATCCTTTATTCACATGTGGAGTATTTAACGATAATGTAAATATTTCCCGGGGTACCAGTAGGCAGCAACTGCATCCTGTGGCTGCAGGGAGGGGAGAGAAAGGAAGGGAAAGGAAGGGAAGGGAAGGGAAGAGGGAAGGGAAGAGGGAAGGGAAGAGGGAAGGGAAGAGGGAAGGGAAGGGAAGGGAAGAGGGAAGAGGGAAGGGAAGGGAAGAGGGAAGGGAAGGGAAGGGAAGAGAAGGGAAGGGAAGGGAAGGGGAAGGGGAAGGGAAAGGGAAAGGGGAAGGGGAAGGGAAAGGGGAAGGGAAAGGGGAAGGGGAAGGGGAAGGGGAAGGGGAAGGGGAAGGGGAAGGGGAAGGGGAAGGGGAAGGGGAAGGGGAAGGGGAAGGGGAAGAGGAAGGGGAAGGCCGGCCTCGCCGCCCCGGCGCCGCGGAGCTGTCCGTGCCCGCGGTGCTGAAACGCCGCCCCGCCGCTGGGCCGCCGGAGCCGTCGCCGGACAAGCGCACGGAGGGGACCATCCTCCGGCACCTGCCGCCGGCGCTGTGAGCTCCTGCCTCACCGGAGATGGGGGAGGCAAAAATAGAGGGAGTTTGGAAAAAGTACACGGCGCTGTTTTCCCGAGCTGGGTGGCTGGCATAGGCAGGAAGGCGCAAGTGCTGTAGGAGCACTGGGGAGGGACCCTCAATAAACACGTCAGGCAACGGCAGGCTCCGCGCCTGCTCTGCTGCGGAGATCTCTCACACCTTCGTTAATGAGCAGCCATATTAGTACCTGGTAACCCGACAGCCATGGACAGTGTCTTCTTCTCTTGCCTTATGAAATAGGGAGGGGTCTCCCTAAGAAAGCCCGTTCCCTGGCGTAAGGCTCTCAAGGCTTTTGGGGAACTGATGGGGAGGTGGGCACACGTGTAGAAATAGCAAGCAAGCCAATTACAGTATCGGCACAGAGGCTGTGCTGTCGCTGTTCTGTCAGTATTTATCAGGAACTGTAAAATAATTATTTAGACTAGCATATGATCGTTATACTAACATAGACAGTGGGTATGGCATGGGAATGAGAGCTCAATTAGAAGGGCAAGGCTCTGTGTATTTATTCAGTCTTTCCTGTAGCAATAGCTTATGCCTTGAAAAACTTACATAGCTTCCTTAAAACGCTACTAAATTGTAGCTTGGTCTTTTTGCTGCTTAGCATGCTTGCCAAGGCCTAGAAGTACACCCCTGAATGAACAGAAATGATTGCACCCAAGTCTTGACGGAAGCTTCTCCCATCATCCAAATGAATTCCCATTGGCCATCACTTCTTCTAGCATAAAATCCCCTGAAGAATCAATATAGTGTTCTTTGTGTAATAAGGACCCATGAAATTGCCATGACTCATACCCCTTGTCTCTGACATGCTGAACCTGTCATTTTTCATTTTAATCTATGTACCTGTTGTAGGTGTCCACCAGTTAGTAAGTACAAAATTAATACTGGTAATTTGGATAATGACTGTGTTGATTTTTAATGGCAAACTTTAAAAAAATATATAGTAGCACAAAGGAATATGTTCATGATATATTTTTATGTGGGGAAAAGAGCTCACTATCTTTATGCACTGGATGAAATCTTAACCCTCTGACTTACAGATGCAGCTGTCGCATCACAAGGCCCCTGTGTCCACATGGATAAAATAATGCCAGGGAACATTCCAAGGCATTCACATTTGATCATCTATACTGTTAAAATATCATACAAGATCTTGGCATGGTTTGGGTCCAGACTAATTAGCACTGTTTAAACAATTCCTAGGCACAGCTTGGCAGCTAGCATAGGCCATGGACCGTTCCCTATACGTGGCTTGCAGAGAGTCATCATGTTTTAGAAGTAAGCAGGTTTAAACTTTTTCATGCCAGCTGAACTTAGTATCAGAGAAGAGTCCTGGGCATATTGAATTCAGTAGCATGAAGGTAGCCTATAAATCTGGAAATGATACCTCCTTGCCTGCATCCTCATCTCAGTAGAAAGCAGAGCAACGTAAAAATTGAAGCTGCCTTTTGAACAGCATTTATATTTGGCGTAGTGGTGTACTACAGATCTCTTTAACAGGTGACATAACAAACACATTATGATAAGAAATTATAAAATGAAAATAGGAAGTTCATAAAGCTTTAGCAGTAAGCTTGGAATATCCGGAGAATTTCATAGGCTGATTTCCTGTTTTTTTCCTGTGGGAATAATGCTTCTCTGTGAAGTAATGCTCCTCAAATGCATATGCCCGAAAGTCTGGCTTTTCTACATCCAGCCACCAAAGTTCTTCAGGTGCTTTTCCTTTTGCATTACAAGTAAGATATCTTACATAGATATTGATGATGACACTGTAATGGAAAAGACAAAATGCACCTAAGAAGCTAATTAGCTCAGAAGAGAAATAATTAGCTCAGAACTGGATATTTCTGAAGAATAGAGACCTGCTGAGGGTAATGAATCCTAACAAATTACTTCTGGCTAATGACTTAGGACGGTTGCTTTTAAAAATGCTTAGCTAGGTTTTATTGTTATTGCTTATTTGATGGCTGCCAGATAGTGCCTGCCAGGTCAGCTGAGATTCTAGGAGGCTTCAGGAGGTGAAGACACAAGTGTCTCCAGCTTGAGCAACAGAACCCCCCACTCTTGGGTACATGATACTGCGTTATCATGAGGTCAGCCAGGGGAATTTCTACAGCCACCTCTAGTGGGTTGTAGTAACATTTCTAAAATCTTCATTTAGCAAGGAGTAAGTCATCTCAGTGGGCAATGGAGCTCACTTAAGACATTAACTGTTAATGAAACAGGTTTAATAAAATAAGCAGTTACTTTGTAGTATTCAAATCAGAACATAGTTAAACTTTTAGCATACTCTGCTGCTCTTGATGGATCCTGAAGTGAGTGGGCCTACTCAGGGCTTCCACCACCAAGGCAGATGGCTTATCTTGGCTATACTGATGCCTTGGTAGGACTCAGCCTTGAAATCTCAAAGAAATCTTCCTGGTAAGCACTCAAGCTACAGGATTAATAAGAGTCTTAGGTATTTATGAAAAAGATTAAAAGAAAAAGGTAGGAAATAGGCCAGGACTGAATTTGTGCTTGAAATATTTTTTCATATTAATTCTTCCTCTGCTTATTTGCCTGATTCTAAATTTAAAATTGCTTGATTCCCTTCCATAAATTAATTGGAAACATATATGTTAAAAATGATCTATGGAAATAATTTAAGTGCTTATATACTTATCAGCTGTTCAAGAAGATTACAGAATCCAGCACTCTTCACTTTGCAATGAGATGGAGGAATAACTTCTCTACAATTGTTTATTTAAATATCATGATAAATTTGCCATGGTTTCCAAATATTTAGCATTTTAAACTGCTGACTTCAGTAGGGTTTTGCCTATGTAAGGATTACAGGCTTTGGGAAAAACTGTATACACTGAAACTACTAAAGCCAATGGAATTGCTTTTCATTACCATTGGAGTAACTGAGAATAGACTCTGTCTCTGCTTTACTTGTAGAATTCTAGGTCTAAATCTTGCACAGTAACAGTCCCCTGCAGAGTACCTTTCTGGTGATGGGTCATGCTGTGCTTCATTATGTTGAGTCACTTTAGTCTAAAGGCAGCAGTTCTTCTGACTGGTTATTAAAAGTTTTTTAAAATGTAAATAGCCATGTTTGTGCACTGACTTTATCTCTTTACTGTTCTTTATACACTTCTTCTAATTTAGTTTTCCCTTACCAGTGTCAGAAGCTTCTACACAATTCTTCTTCTTTGTATATTGCTTGAAAAAGTTAACACATTTCTATTTTAAGTTCTGAAAAGGAGGACCCATATGATGGCTTGTAAAGGACTAACTCTATAGCTAAATATGGTGCAAGGAATCCTTTTGCCAAATCTGGTATAAACAATTTTCTAATCAAAAAGTGTAACTATGTTTACTTACTAGTTTTTTTGGTTAGTCGGGTGGCGGGGGTTTTTGCCAGTATGTCAGCTGAGGTGGAGTGAGAACGTGTGTGATATTTTAACCAGTATTGCCATGACAGCAAAACTTATCAGTGCAGAGAAAGAATGAAAACCTCTTCTCAGAAGATCTGGGATTAGTATTGCTTCCTTCAGCTGTGGAGCTTGGTGTATCAGATCCCCTAAAGTCACTGAACTTGATAGAGAAAGCGGACTGTCACATGGAGGCCAGCTAAAAAATTGCCTAACAATACCACCTTCAGTACGGTAGTAGTAACACCAGATCTTGTGCAAGAACAAACAGTGGGATTCAGCAACTGAAGAGATAAATGACTTGATCTAAGGTTTTAGCAGTAGAGGAGATTGAAATACTTGTTTAAGAGATATTATAGAGGAAGAAGAACTCACAGGGCCATAAAAGACATGCTGAACTGGGTCAGGAGCTTAGTAAGAGTGAATGTTTGTCTGGACAGGGAGAGGGAGTATCTTCCTGGAGTAGGAAAGAATATATAAACATGTTGCGTAAGCTAGAAGCCTGACACAAGGAAGGATAGGGCACAGTAGTAAACACCGGAAAGTGCTCATAACAGGAGGAAAGGTACAATACCCATGCATTGACATTTGCATTTGAGATGGCAAGATACAAACTGGAACAAAACAATGAGAGAACACAAGAAATGACACAAAATCCTATCAAACAAACCCAGCTGTGACAGACTACTGCATCTGCAGTCATCAGAGACATAAGTCATAGCAAATCATAGATGGTTTAAAGATATTGGCAAGGAACCCCCTTTTCCACCTTTTCATATCTCCACGCCTTGTGTAATGAGATAATCTTCCATCTAAACATTCCCCTTCCTCATACACCAGCTTTCAGGTGTATGTAAAGGCTCATGGGGAAAAAGGAGAAACACCAGCAGTTTGGGTATTTTATTAATAAGGTGAAGCTGCTGCTGCTGCTGCTGCCAGGCTTGCTCCGCTCCTTACTGAAATCTTGCTGAGGCTGTGCCGTCGCCTGCTGGAATATGATTGCACTACAGCTTTGGACACTTCAACACCAAACTACAAACTGTGGAGACTTTGGCTGGAAGTACTCTCTTACTAAATCAGTAGCCATCAAGCATACCAGATAAGAACTGATTTATTCCTTTTTGTTTTGGTTTGTTTTTTTTCCCTTAGCCTGAGGTTCACTAATGCTGGCTAAACTGCTGTGAGATAGGACTGATCTGCCATTTAACAATAATCTTTGCTCAAAATGCCTACTTGTCTGAGAAGTTATTCTAATGAATGCTGGTGACAAAATAGCTCTGCATGTCTCCATACTTCAGAAATTTATTCAAATACAATTTATTCTTAAATGTGGATAGATGGCAAGTAATGTATTGATGACAACTGGATTGTGACACTACAATTTTACGATCCATAGAATCTGAAAGAGCATATTCTACTGGATTCACTGACACATTTGAGATAAAAAATGACACTACTGTTTTGCACAGTGACAGAGCCAGTAGTACTTGTTTGTGTTTCCGAATCTCACATGTTATAGGAGTTGCAAAAGAATGAAACATTTTATATGTGGCAAATCTGTACCCTACTACCTGTAGTCTTGTGGTTGAATGTCACAGGACATAATACGTTTCTAGTGTGGGTTCTTACTAAGTGTGTATGTGTCAATGAATGATTTGTTGAATGATTTCTGCTGGAGTGACAGCTAATACATTAACAAAATGGTTATAGCCAGGGTGAACAAGGAAATGCATCTGCAAAAGACATTCTTATGTCTTCAAACCAAATCAGATCTGGTCAATTAATTATAAAGTCACACTATGTTGACTGATTTTGTAAGTCCAATAGTAGGAAACAGTATAATTGTAGGATATACTTTCTAAATGTGAAGTAGGAGTTTGTTGTTGCTCCAACTACTACACTTGGAAAGGGTTATCATAAATATTGTACAATGTTGGAAGAACCCACATTTCTGAACCAGTTCCTTTTGCCATTAGCAATACTAATGACTCAAAAGGACATCCCATTTCAGGACTCTGCAGGCAGAATAGCACTGATAAAAGCATGGTTGAAATATGGTTCCACGGAGTAACTGTTTCTCATTACTTTGTGGTGATTATGCGGAGCTTTTCAGAACCAATACACAACAAATGTCCTGTATTTTGATCCTACACAGTGCCATATATTCCAATGGATTGCCTGATGAATATTCCTTTCTAACTACTTTTCGGATGACTGGGGCCACGCTTCAGAAATACTGGACTATTTGGCAGATTCAGGATTCTTCAGGAAAAGAACAAGTTGGAGTGAATCTTAATGGTCAAATGAAAAGTGTTGAGTTCTCTTATAAAGGAATGGATGGAAGTCTCCAAACTGCATCATTTTTGCATTTGCCTTTCTTGTTTGACTCCCAATGGCACAAACTTATGATAAGTGTGGAAGCAAACAGTGTCACTCTTTTTATTGACTGTATTAAAATAGAATCCTTAAACATAAAACCAAAAGGGAAAATCAGCATTGATGGCTTTGCTGTGCTTGGAAAACTTAAAAATAATCCTGAAATTTCAGTTCCGGTAAGTTCCAAAATCTTTTATTACTGCAAAAAGTGTTTTATAGGAACTTTATGCTTAATATGTTTTTGTGGAATGCATCATTGAATGTTTTCTGGAAGCAGAAATGGCAGAAAATAACAACTTCTTGGCAGGTAAGTACTAGCTTTGCTTTTTAAGTTTTGCACATATATATACTGTGTAAGGTAAGAGATGACCCAGGTTATATCTAAATTTCAATAGTGAAATTTCTCAGACATCCACACTTCTGTCACTGGATTCTGCTCTGTCTGGTTGTATCAGTTGGGGGTTCCTCTGCTTATCTCTTATGTGGAGCTTGATCTAGAATGAAGTCTAGTGTGGGCTGCACCTCACACCAAAGAGAGCAAAACATTCACTGAGGAAGAACTGGGACCACTCTTCCATATGCACGTACCAACCATCAGCTAGAAATAATTAAATGTGTCTTTGGCAGAATAAGTATTTTAAATAATTAATACAAAGGAAATATCTCCTGTAAGGGAGATTGACAGAGGTCCTTTTTGATCTACTGTGTTGTTCACACAAGAAATGAGACCCACTTTTATATCTCAGTGCTAAATCAGAGATTATCACGAGTACTTTATACCTCAGGAGACTGTTCTAATCATTGTGCTACCTGGTATGAGCATGTTAACAGTTGCTTTTTCTCTTTAATTAGCCTGAGTTTTTTGAAAAAGACTGACCTGGAGTAGGCAGTAAACTCTTAAAGAAGGTTCTTGTTTATGAATCGTGTGAGGTTTAAGTGTAGCATCAGAGACTAGAACAAATCCAAGCAAAGGGCCCAGCAGAGCTGAGACATAAAGCCTGCCCATTTCCACAACACCTTCTCCTGCCTAGCTCAGGACATCCCACCCCCATATCATGGCTGCTGTGAATCCCTGTGTTAGACTTTTAACTTCCCCTGTGCATTGTAGTAGACACCTACACTCACTGTGGAGTGCTCCTTTATTCTGTGTAGCCAGAGTAGGCAGTGAAATGCTTATTCTATATCCTGTTACTGGATTTAATGCTGAAAATATCCTCTTCATGCTGCTACATTGCCAGGAGAGTTGTTTTGATGGAGAAAATAACATTGGGGGTGACATATGGTAAACATTGAATGCTTTTGTGCCCTTCAACAAATAAAACTGAATATGAAAAACCTCAGGGATTTTATTACTTGATTATCTGATTTAGTTTCTGAGATGAGCAATTAATATAAAGCACATAGAAAGTGACATACCTGTAATTTCTAACAAAAAAAATAATTTAGTTGTCACATCTGCATTTTGCCTTTCAGACAGCCATGAAAGTGTTTTCTCAGTGTTTTTTTCAGCTAATGACTTATACTGCACTTAATGCTGAATAATATAACAATTTTGTCCCATGGTGGCACTAAATGACATTTAAGACTTCAGGAAGGCTATTTCTGAATTCACTTCATAGATTAAAAGGATTCAAAACACAATTGAAAAAAATGCAGAAAACATTGCGAAGTTCCATGTATTATCCTGTTCCTTTTCCAAGGATCCTCTTTAAGTGTGTTAGGAACATATGGATGGTAAGATACCCATATATATATGTATATATATATAAGGTACTCATTTCAAAATGAGTTGAATGGCAAAAAAGAATCAGATACTTAATATATTGTAGCCATTTTCCACATCCCTACACTGAGGTTTTGCATCAACTTTAAAATAAAAAGAGTGAAGTGAGATATAATCTTTTAACTATATTTCATGTTGTTTGCAAAAAACGTGTCCACAGGATAACCAGCATTGTATAAACTTGAAAGGGGAAATGTTGCAACAACAGAAGCACCTCATGCTTCATCACCTCTGTATGTTTAGGTTACTATATTGGACTGTATAGAAATCAGTTTTACTTGAAAAATGATGACAGAAAGCTGCCCCAGGTGTCTGAAAGTGGCTATCTATCTAGTACATTGCTATAGACATGGATTAGAAAGTATCAATAGCTGAAAAATTATACAAATTCTGTTGAAAACAAAAGTTAGTCTTTGAAAATGTTTTTTAAAAGTAATCAGCTGGAGCTGATGATGTAATGATTAGCTGCATATGTATCTTAGCTCTGCTAACTGGTCTGAGGGATACTGGTGCATGAATGGATGGATGGGATGATGAAAACATTACATATTCTATGCAAGTTACTTGGATGAAAACATTTCTACCTCAATATTGTATTCCTCGATGGAAAGATATTTAGATTAAACGCACAGAGAGCTACAGGTATTAATGTAATAGTATTACAACACCTAGTATACAGTGCTACAGTAAACCATGCCCTTGAGTTAGGCACAGAGTCATTCCTTTGAAAATGAGGAGGGTTCCTGTTGCCTGTTGAAGTAATGATTAGAAACAGCAGCCTACAAACGAGGAGAGAGATGTGGTATTAAGGTCACCTTGGCAAGAACTTGGACTTCTCCCCCTTCTCTGTTCGTGCTCTAGCTGACCTTTGGCTAGCATTAAAGAAGTCAGGGAAAGAAGCAGAGGGAATTCAGAATTTTATCACCTTTCCTCTCCAGTCTGTGTTTTGCAGAGACTTGCTCTTTTCAGCAAGGTATACTGATGAGGAACACTGATTACCCTAGGCTTTTCAGGCATCTGGTGGGGGAAGTGTCTAGCATTAAGTTCTGCCTCATCTATGTTTAAGCACATACATCATTAGGCACTAGCGTAAAGCTACGTTAAGTATAGGACACCCTTGTTCAAGGATGAAAAGACAAAATGGAATTAAGTCATTTTTATAATTCACCACCTATTGCACAAAGCATTTGTTTACACCCTTAGCATGTTTCTGGGAAGATTCAGTCATATTTAGTGTATTTTATGAAAAAATTCAAATCTTTGCATAAGATAGGCCTTAAAACAGGAATATGATGCACATTTTTTGACAAGAAGACTAATGAAGCACTAGAAGAAATTATCAGGGAAGGAAGAAGGTAAGTATCACATTACATTTTTAAACAGAGTCTAAAAATACATATTAATTCACTGTGGTTTGCCATAGGACTCCCTAGATTGAATTGCATGGCCTGTGCTATGAAGCCAAAAATGACAATAGTAGTGGTCCAACCTGATATGATAAAAATGTAGCTTTATGAAGACCATATTCTCTGAAATGATGAGAAAGAAATTACACAATCTGATGGACTAATAATTTTAAAATGGCTGTTTATATTGCACAAGTTTCTGGTTTAGCCTGTGCATTTAGTTTCTCTTTTAATCAAGTAAATAAATTTATGTTCGGGGATACTCTAGGCTTATCCTTTAACTTGCTTGTCTATACTCAGTTTAAACATCTCAACAGCCTTGGTTATTTAATATGTCCCAGGCACAATTTCTAATTTATTTCCAGTCATTGTTAAAGTATATTACTTCCCGTGGTATAATTTTTAAAGGACATAAATTATGTGTTTCCTATTCTTCTTTTTTTCAGTATTCTGTGAGTGCTCTATTTATCTTGCAGAGTAGGTCAACTTCTTATAGGTGCACTGTAATACATGTCATTTGAAAAGAGATTCTTTATTGCTTGTTGTTACTATGATTGCCTAGGAGAGTAATAGATAGAGTTCCATTAGAAAGTACGGCTTGCCTTTGAGCCTTTACAAAGATTTATTCCAGGATTTCTGGAATGTTTTATGGAGGGCAAATTTTTATACAGGTTTACGGCTGCATTTTATCTTTTTTTTTAGATAAAAAAGAAAATAGCTCTTTTTATCTAAAAGTAATTCAAATAATCTGCTATAAACTCTAAGCAATACAAGATATATCATAATCTCAAAACTGAAAAGGAACTTACTTCCTAAATCATGTGTTTGTTATAGAAAGTTAAGGGCATTCATTTCTTACTGCTCAAAGATTAACTGCTGTGAGATGATATAAATTCCCTTAGTTTCTGCGATTTCAGAGGCATTACGCTGATTTACTCATCATAGACACTAAACACTTTGCCAGAAGTCATCCTTGGTCATTATTTAATTGACATTTAATGCTGTTATTAGTTCAGGGCAGCTACGTGACTTGTAATGTCTAAGAGGAAGCTGCTTATCGATATTTGGTGAACAGGGATTAATTTACACCATGGAACAGATTGTGTCTGTGTACTGTAAAGAAGTCACATCTCAGGTTTTTTTCATCCTGTGAAATCTCACATTCAGAAGGCTGAACCCTTGCTATGGAAAGTCAAGTAACACCAGAATTTGCCAGTACTGTTCTAAGGCTTTGAAAAAAGATGCAAAGGAAGTGAAGCTCTAAAAACCCATTACAGAGATGTAGGAAAATGGATAAAACATTTTTATAATAGCTCTAGAATGAGATATGTTTAAATATGTGTAGCTTATTCTTGGTCACTTAAGAAATTTACAAAGAGTTGATAGCAGAATTCCCTTAGAACAAACATAGATATCATGGACGAAAAATTGTAGAAAACCTTCACCTGAATATTACTCAACTGAGCTGTACTTCGCCTGAATCATCCCTGAGGCAGCACTAGCCCAGCAGGGCACAGGGAGCCAGTTCTCCCAGAAGGGGCCTGCAAACATGCTCAGTGTCACGGTTTTCCTTAAAGCCTATGGTACTGCTAAATGGTAAACGCTAAATACTAAATGACTGATGCTATACTGAAAATACTACCCTAGATATTTAGGTCTTATTTACATCTTACTTAACCTTCATCTCTCTCATCTAAAGCACTAATAAGACAACTGAATTGCACTGCTGATACTGAAATGTGCAAAGCTGTGGCATTTCCATGGAATTTAAGAGGACAAAAAAGGAACAGACAGACATAACTAGTCCAATTATATCTGTGCTGACTAAGAAATTAAGATGAAACAGAAATCCTATAGGAGTCTTGGAAAATGGATGTCAGAAATATTGACCTATGGGTCTTAAAGGATTACATTTTAATAACTTTGCTTTATGATTACCCCTGATTTATCTGAGGTTCAGTTCTGAGAACTTTGTGCCTGTACTTCATCCTTAATAACACTTTGTACTGATAACGATAGAACATCTACTCATGACATCTTCAAAATAGTGGCATCCTTTAAATCAGATTAATATAACCAACAAGATCGTTGTGAAATACTGGCGAGGGAAAAGGTACCTTGGCAGCAAGGCTAGGACATATTTGCCTTTCCCTCACCTCTCCTAAATCAATGGGAGGCCAGTCACACCTTTTACTACCTTCCCAACAAAAGAGTTTTATTCTTCATTTTAAAAAAGTCAAACAGGTTTCATCTCAATTTTTGCTTTATATAGCGTCAAAACAGTAACAAAAGCTCTAAGCAAAAAATTTACACAGTAATCGCAGTTTATTTAAAAAATAATAATGTTGCCTGACTAACCAACTGTGAACTAAAAAATGTCAAATTAAAGCTCCATGTTCAAAATATTTCAACTCCTTTTACATTCATATTATTTTTTGTGTATGTTTTATAATAATGCTTTTGTAAATAATGCTAGGTCTTTTTTTTGCATAGGATGCCTGCCTCATTTATTCAGACTTTTTTTTGTGTGTCTTAAACTCATGAGAGTACCAGGCCTTAATGCTCACCATTCAAATCCCATCTTGAACAAAACAAAGTGATTGGTTTTCTCTTTGGCCATTCAAGAGCATTGGAAGAAAATACATGAGACACTAAAAGGATTTCCTGGCACAGTGAGTCAAGTTCCCACTGCAGCAAGCAATCACATCTTATATTCTCATTAATAAATTTATCTCTATTTTAATATTGATTATGTTCAAAGTTGAAAAACTGGGTTCAAACTTAAAAAATGTATATGCATTTGCTAGTAGTATTCTCCTAAGACACAGATATTGGCACTTGGAGTCACACATCAAAATCTAACACAACCCAGTAATTAGCATTTTATCATCTCAAATCTTTCTCACCTTAGTACAGAAGCCAAAAACCACACACACACAAAAGTAATTTTTTCAGTGTTTACAGATTTTCTACCATGTTATAAGTTGAAAGCACAGCTCAAGACTATTGATTTCAATTACAGTTGTTGGTGATCAGCCTTTTTTCATAACCTGTACCCAGATACTTCATTTCAGGCATCCAATTCCCTCTTCCTGCCCCATGCAGAACGCTCTCTAATGTGGCTATTTTGATTTAAATAATTTGTCAGCACTACATAAGAATTATGAAGCAAAAGCAGGCTCATTCAGTGGTATGTGTCTGTCTTTTCCCCAAAGCCATCCTTTCTTTTTTTACCAAATTTCACCCCATTCACTTCCAAACTTACAGTTTCTGCAGTATGGGAACCATTTCCACGGCCCTGTTCGTTCCATCTTGTGACTCAGCAGAGCGTTCTAAGGAAAGAAGTGTGGAATCACACGATTTTGGATTACATACAGATTAAATTTGTATAGGCAACCTTAATCATGGTATTTTCTAAGTACTGAATGGATGACTTTTCAATTTTAATTTTATTTAATATAATTTTAAGTTTAATATTAAACAGACCAACTGAAAAAGTAGAAATTCTGTCACTTAAAACCATGTATATCAATTTAAATCAGAACTAGATTATTATTTAAATAAAAAATAGATTATAAACTGCTTTAGAGGCAGTTATGGACCTCTTTCCCTCTGCAAGTGAGCTTCAGAGGTGAATAATGTAGAGACTCAGGACTCAGAATCTAGTTGTATGGTATGAAATAAATTATCATATAGGTATCATTTGACCCCATTTTTATGACTTTTAATATATCCTCATCTTCAGATTCCAGGTAGCCTCTTATTTTTATTATTGTATTGCTGCTTTGTAGTATTAAATTATACTATAGATTCTCTTCTTTTATATGTATAATATGACATTCAGTTGTCTATTATTAAGGGCTGGGAAAGGTTTTAAAATGAGAATTGAATAAAGGAGGTAGAAAATTGACTCACAGATCATGGTGTCAGATAACAGGTAAAAAACCCCGAGGGTGCTGTCTCTTTTGTGGTCTAGTCTCAGCCCTCTGGAAACCGTGATGACTGCAAAGTAAATGGAACAGTAGAGATGTGATAGTGAGGATTTCAGGAGTAGCAGCACTGAAATGGTGAAGGTGAAAGCAAAAAAAAAAAAAAAAAAAAAAAAAAAAGGCAACTTGTGGATATGTGGGTGTCTTGCAGAGACCTTAAAGGACTTCAGACTCGAAGCATTTATTAGCTCTAGCAGTCAGTATGCAACTCAGTCAATGTAAGGATAGTGGTGGGAGAGGAAAGTGTCTCAGAATGACAGTCTGCCTTCAACATCAGTTACGGGTTGGGACTGAAAAGAGCAATGAGATATCCTAGAGGGAGCACAGAAGGCAGCCAGGAAGCACCAAGACATTATGTTGTGGGAGGAGGGACGGTGTAGAGCTACTTTAGCTCAATAGAATAAGAAGAAAGACTTGGAGAAGCAAAGAAATAAGAAGTGAAAGCCCCTGGACACTCACTTCTATTTTCAGCTTCTCAGAATAAATAAATCAGTCTTCTCTATACCAGGGCTCTGTGTTGTAACAAGAAAGAAAACCCCAAACTTTCTTCCCCCTCAACCTCTCAGCCATCCATAATGAAAAGAAAGTGATAGGAGCCTCTGAATTTTATCATCAAACTGAGAAATCTGTGGATAAAACCACTCATTAGCAGTTCATAAGCCAACCTGATACTGTATGTGGGAAGGGAAAATAACCCAAGACTGTAAAACTTACAATAAATATGGACAATTTAATATGCTTCTGGCACTTAAAATTCCACGTGATGCATTGTATATCAATGGATATACCCCTGAAGCTGTATGTTTGGGCTATTCAGTAACTTTCAGGAGAGTGTATGGTTTTTAATCTATATAGCACATCAAGTGAGTTTTAGTTGCAGTTTCTGAGAAGAGGTTTGCCTTAGTCCCGTGTTGTTTTCCAGTGCCCAACAAACATTCAAAGAAGACGTGAAATTTCACAGATGTATATTACTCAGTTGCAGACTGTTGCCAGTGTGCACTAGGATCCTGCTTTTTGAACTTCTCACACTTAGACCACATTTCTGTCCTCAGACCTACCGTTCTTCATGAGCGCAACTATCCACCTAGAGCAAATATTTTGGCGTGCCTCACAAAACCACCACACAGTTTGAGGAAAAAATGCCCGTGCTTATAAAGAATATACAAAAAATGACACATGACAAATCTTGCCTTCTCTTTAAAACCCCTCGGCAGGTTTATTCCCCCTCTAAATTGTAAAGGCCTCCATAGTTCGGGGAACGCAGGGTGAAGCCCTGCTCCGGACTGAGCTCTCCCATACACCCACAGCGATTATCATTAAATACCTACCTTTTAAAACACACCGTTAGCTGACCACTGTCCCTCCTACTCCACCCTCGGCCAGCGTGACACCCCCCCGACCCGAATTAACGTGATCTTTATCTCTTTTAACAGTTCGAAATCCAGTGGATGGTGATTCACTGCGACCCCCTGCGACCCCAGCGCGAAGGCTGTGGCGAGCTGCCGGCCCGGGTGAGCGACCTGCCCTTCCCGCCCTTCCCCTCGAATCCCTGACCGCCGCCGGCCAGCGCCAGCCCTCAGAAGCCTCGCTTTTTTATTTTTTTCTCCCCCCTTCTGGCCCGAGTTGCCTGTTTTTACCCTATCCGCCTGGAATTCGGTGCCTTTAGAAATCCAACCCCCCAGAGCAGCAGCAGCAGCCTCATTTTAACCCTTCCGTGACTGACTTTCTTCACCCCCCCACGCCGCCGCCTCAGCCACTCCTCGGGTGAGAGACTTCTGAAACCTCAGGGAGGGATTTTTCGCAGCCGCCTCAGCGGGGAGCCCGGCGGCGGGAAGGCCGCGGCGGGGAGGGGGTGAAGGCGAGGGTCGGTGCTCGAAGCAACAGCAGCAGGGCAAAGGGTTAAGGCGCTGTCGGCATTCCGTCCTCCCCTTCCCAGCCTTCAGTTTTCCTCCAATCCCCGAGACCCTCCCCAAGGCGTTAGCGAGCAGCCCTGAGGGGCTGCGGCGGGGCTCACCTTTCCGCCGGCCGCCGGCCCCAGCAGCCGCAGGCCGTTCCCTCCGGCGCCATGGCGCGGGCTCTGCGGGGGCTCCTGCCTCTGGGGCTTTTTCTGCAGGTTGTTTGCCTCTGCCTGGCTCAAGTAAGTTTATCCTGACTTTGGTTTTCTCCCTCGCAGATAAGCCAGACGGTGATCGAGGTAAGTGTGAGGGAAGGGACGGTGCTCTGTGCTCAGGGGAAGGGTGCGGGTGAAGAGAGACTGACTGAAGGCCGCTCTCCCTCATGCCCCGCCACCGGCCCGCTGGAGGGTTTTCGACCCTTTTCTCCCCCGAAGTAGCTGTAGCTGACCCTGACACAGCCCTGGCCCTTCTGCAGGGGGAAGGTGAGCTGGCTGCCGGGCGGTGGGTGCCCTGTGTGTGTGTGCCTACATGGTGCTACCTGGTAGGCATCAGGCAGGTGCCCAGTGATATGGAGGGGCTTGAGCTCCATCGACAGCTACCACCGGATAGCTTGTTGCTGGGAAGACTGGTGTGGGGTGGAAAGGCATCCACAGCAGCGGTGCTGTGGGGAGCGAGGGGCCAGGCTGAGGTCCCCCGCAAGGCCGGGGCCAGCCTCTCGCTCACAGAGCACTGTTGTGGGGCCAGGGTTGGAGCTTGCTCTGAGGAGAACAGAGCTCCCCATTATAGGGAGGGAGACCTGTAAAAGCCTTTCTCTCGGTTTCCACACGCCGGTGGCACCTCCCGCCGTCCTCTCGGGAGCCCCGTGCTTTGAGAAAGCGCCTCTGTAGATGCTAATGTAATCCTGAGGAAAGGGGAAACCACTGAGCCTGTCAGTGGAGTAGGGAAAGGGTTGTTTTAAATTTTCTTTGCTAGCACAAACTCTTAGGAAGACTGTCTCCTTTGTGTTGGCCGAATGAGTAACTGGAGTAGCTTAGTGAATTTCAATGTTTGATTTGCAAAAATCACTGTTTTTGTTTCCACCACCCGGTCATTGCCATAGGGCGTTCAGAGCCTTCTGGGCTGGGGAGTTGAGCCCCCTCCACCTTGCCCTGGCCCTGCCAGCATCACAGGGTGGCTGGGCTTGGGGAAGGGGAGGTTTAACACCTCATCTACACTCTTAAATGTGAGAGGAGCATTGCTGGTCATCCTCGTGACAGCTAAGATGGGATAGGGTGTGTGGGTCCTGACACTTGTGGTGTGAGGACACAGCTCTTCCTCATCAGCTCTGACCCCTGCAGCCCCCAACCAACCCATAGAAGCCCCCTCTCATTATGCTGGTCCCCCCAGACTGGCTCTCGCAGGTTTGCAAGGTTTTAATTGCTCCTTTTTTTTTTCCTTTCTTATTCCTTGTCAGAGAGGTCTCCCTGGGCCACCAGGCCCCCCAGGTCCGCCAGGGCCACCAGGAGTTCCCGGTATTGATGGCATTGATGTAAGTATTTCCCATGCCCTGCCTAGGAAATGCCTTGAGGTGTACCTACATTGTCCTCACTGTCAGCATTTGACCCTGAGGTGTTTGAATTTGGCTGCAGATCCACATAGGAATTGATGGGTCTTATACTCTGCAGCAGGCTGGGGCAGGGGGAGAGGGTGGCCTTTCAGATTATCTCTGATATGGAAAATATAGGATTATTTATTTTATGTAATCATCATCATATGCTATGATTATTTGCCTTAAATGCGGTGTAGGGATTTTATAATTCTAATCTCAAAAGGGATTATGTAGTATCACTCATACTAAAGCATGATAAGGATTTGTGGCATTAATCCTGATAGGACCTACTATGTATTTTCCCTCAATTCCTGTCAGAAGTTTCTGTGATTATTTCTATTAGTGTATAATAGAGATCACGTGGGTTTAATATTAATTTCCTACAATAAGAATTGGTTTGGGATTATTCCTGTTAATCTGTAAATGTAAACCATGAAAAGTCCTGTAGCTCTAAAACCTTCCCTTTCATATCTTGTTAGGGGGAGAGAGGTCCTAATGGCCCCCCTGGTCCACCGGTAAGTGATTTCAGCTACTTTGCATTTGCTCCTGCAAGAGGAGAGGTTTGGAGTTTTGTTTCTGCTTCCCTCTCTGAAACATGCCTAACTGGCCATTTAAATCCTGAAGGGTCCAGACGGGGATGCAGGCAAACCAGGATCCCCAGGCCTGCCTGGAGAGCCAGGAGCTGATGTGAGTACGCTTGACTTTCTGGAATTTACTCTTCTTTTTTTTTTTTTTTTTTTTTTTTAAATTTAAGGAAAATACTTGGTTTTTATTCTATTTCTATAGAAGCACGACCTCCTTTTGTGGTCCCTGGCTCCCTCACAGCTGCCAGTGCATGCCAGTGGCATGCCTCGGGGAGAGGTGCTTTTCTCCAAGCTAAAAGGTGCTCTCTTGGAGGAGCACAGCCAGGGTGAGGGTGGCCGGGACAGCAGCTGAGGAGCAGTGCAAGGGCTGTGGGGTGCTGCCACCCTGCTCTGGAGAGAGTGTTGAGCAGCAGTACTGTGGGGAGGAGGCCATGCTGCATCCTCGGGAAGCAGCCTCCGGTCAGCACCCTGCTCCCTGTGGAGCGAAGAGCTGGGCAGCAAGGTCACCGCCTCTTCTGGGCAATTGGTGTCTGATGGCCTAAGGGGGCTGTGGAGGGCTTGTGTTTAGTAATTTTAGGTCTTGTTAGCCTCTCCTTCCCTATCCCAGAGAAAGCAGGAGGGGAAAAAAATCATTTAGATCAGCTCTGTAGGCCTGATGGTGACGTGTACCGTTAACTTTTTACTAAATTGAAGCTTAAAAATGAATTTTAACTCTGTTTCTGAGGAAACCCTGTGATTTCCATAGAGCTGTTATTCTAAAGAAAAACCTCCCAGACTTCAGCCACTGCAGAGCTCGTTCCTGCTAATGTATCTTCCTTTCTCTGTGGAAAATAATACAGAATAATAAAGTTTAAACATCATCCAGTGTTGAGTGCCTGCTTGGTTGTATCTCTTGAATAAGTTAGTGGCAATAAAAACACCTTCCTACATTTCTGGGAAACCCTTCATATTTCTCTCGAGGGCAGTGTTTGAAAGCATTTCTTGCTATGAAGCAAGATTCTTACGTTAGTATTTAGATCTTATGCCAGGAGGCAGGCAAGCTTATGTTTAATTTATGTAAGTGGTAGAATACTTCTATAATTTTAAATGTAAAAAATAAAGATTATATGCAACAAACTAGTATATTAGAGAATATTGCAAATTATGTAAATGAAAAAGCATATTTATGGAAGATTGCAATACTTTTAGAGGTTAATTTTTTATTTGCTTTTGAAAAGAGATTTAGTGGGCATGGAGCTGAAACAGTCTTTAGTTAAATTGTTCAAATTTCAAGTCTGTAAGAGGAAATGGGCTTGCCATGAGTGGTATCTCATACCACTTGATTTTTTCCTGAATACAGTAAAGGACCGCAACCCATTTGTACCTGTCAAAAACCCATAAGCAGATCTTTAAAAAATCATTGCCTCCTGTAATTTTCACTTAAGGTTTGGTATTGTTTTCCTTGCCAGAATTCGTAGTAACACAGTCAGGTGAAACAGAACTTTTTAAACTCAGCTCAGCTTTTGATATTTGTTCACACTTGCATATTTCCTTATATTAGTGGATGAGTGAAACTATATACTAGAATACTGTGTTCTGAAATGGTGAACCTTTTTTATTTTCAATTGAAGAGAAAACATGGGACCTTATTATACTCCCACTGTGCATTCAACTTTTAATTAGGGTTTTAGATTTATAATATCTTCTTCCATGTTTAATTGGTGAGGCAGTTCTGACTTTTTAAATCTTACTTTTCTTTCACAAACTATTTCAGTGTCAGATTTAATAGACTGAGTAAAGATACTGTACAGTAATTGCCTGTAATGACCATGTAAGCTTTCGAAAGCAAATTATCAGAGAAAACACCCTTTTGGGTCAACACTAAATTGCTGGAAATATACCAAAAAAGAAAAGTATTGGACAAATGTAAAAGCAAGGCTTTTCTTATGGATATCTGGAAATTTCTAAGCCATATAAGCTGGTTAAAAATTTGGAAACACAAGAAAACAAAAGAACTCCAAGGGAATTCATAGTTATAATATCATGATTGCTTTTTAATTTTAGCCAGATAGACAAGTGTGGTTCAAAGACTAACCTCAAATCCAGCCTGGCAGCTTTGTTGATTTTTTTGTTTGTTTTTGGTCTATAAATGATTTATTTGAAATGGAAAACACTGACAGTTGTTTTCAACCTGAGACATGAACTAAATTCATCAATCTCCCATTACGACAAAATAAGATCATGTGAAATCATGTGTTTAGTTTAATTGTGATTTAAGTGAATAATTTCTGAAGGACACATATCACAGGCACTGATGTTTGTCACCAGAAGCTAGTACTTGGAACTTGGGCAGTTCTATCTGTACATGCAAATAGGCATTTGAATTGTAAGTCTCCTGTAGTTACTTATCTCATTTAATAGCTTCATTATTCTATGTTTTAGAAGGTTTTCTGTTGTGATTAAGAAAACCATGTAACCTTTGCATTAACATTATATACATTACTTCCAAAGGGATTCACAGGACCTGATGGCTCACGTGGAGCCACAGGACCAAAAGGACAGAAGGTAAGAACAAAATTATGCATGAAATTATGGGATATTTTTTTTAAAGCAGGATTTTTGTTTGTCTCTATGCAATTAATGAGATGCTGCAGCCTTTCTTACAATATTAAAACATCTATAGAGTACAGACCCATTGGGCCCTTTTCACACAGTACAAAGCAACTTTCATTCCTCCGGCCAGCAGTAAGGAATGGTGGCATTACATTGATGACATTAAGGTTGAGCATCTTCAGTAATGGTGAGGCTCTTTCTATCTTGTTGTACCATAATTATGTCATAGTAATACACAGTGGGAACCAGAACAGTGAAACCTGACTTCATCAGCAATCAGACAAATGAAATATACATCAGAAGTCAGAGTAACCAGCCTATTTGAATTTCTTTTTTTTTTTGGGGGAAAAAAAAAGGCCTAAGGCTGTATCTTTTTAATATTGAGAAAGTCTTTCCTTTCTGTCAAGTCTCACTGAAACCAGCATAGCGTTAATGAAGTGAATAATACTTGCAGAATATGTCCACTAAATGATACCCTCCAAAAGGTGAGAGCATCTTCCTGTATGTTGTTTACAAAGCTTTATGCTAATGCCTCTTGAAAAACTCAATTTTTATCTTTTAAAGGGTGAGCCAGGACTGCCAGGTGCTCGTGGATTTCCAGTAAGTAATACATTTAGTATATGAAGAGACTTTTTAGACTTGAAGTATCAATATGGAGGATTCTTACCATTAAATGTAGTGAAGAAAAGCCAGAAACTATTTCTGAGGTTTCAAAGAACTCATAAGATATTAAAATAGTACGTTAAGGAACCTCTTTGTCTTTGTATCAAAGTGTGCAGATATTACTGAAAGGACATGTTTGGTTTGTATGTAGAAAAGAAAGGAGCATGTGTGATGTGGTCACAAGTTTTGGATGCATACTGTTGTTTTCTATCTCTTTGTGAAAATGCTGTAGAGACAGGAGAGCCCATGTTTTATTTGCATAAATTAGTCTATAGTTATTCCTGTTTCAGCTCCTTGCCATGTATTTAAGTGGGATCACTGAAGTGTAAATGCTATATGGGACTTCCTGTGCGGTTCCATATGAAAACGACAAAGTATGAGAAAGGACGTGCAAAGAGTACTGTTCCAGTTGGCATGCAGATGAATTTAACATCTGTCTTTGGGGGCTGAAAATAATTGTGAATTTTAGGAATTTTACAGGGTTGAAGAAGTGAATGGTGGTTGGCATGTAGAGACATACATTATATAGGAAACCAGGAAAAACCTCAAGGAAAATGAGTAATGGAACAAGATGACTGGCGTGAAATTGTAATAGGGCTGCACATAATTAAAATTTAATTAAAAATTAGGTTCATTTTGGAGAAATTACTGGAATTAAATAGAAGAGGTATTGTATTCTGATATAGCACTCCTTGCTGTGAAATTCTGTATCTTTGACTGTGTCTTTGTATTTTTGACCCTGTCCCATTAACTTTCATTAAATTTATATTAAACAATCATTTTGATATTTGGCCAGAGAGGAAATGATAATGTTATTCTTGAAGACATTATATTATAGACACGTTCAAACTTATGATGAATCATTCTATGATGTGGACATTTATGTTTAATTTTCATGCATGCTGTTTCTTACCCAAAAATCTGGAAAAAGGTAGTGCTTTTATAATGGGTGGTCAATCTGTAGACTCAATATATGAGCTAGATTTAGTCACAGAAAATAGCAGAACTGGGGTAGCTTCTAGGTAGACTGAAAGCCCTCCATTTTTCTGTTGGGGATTTGAGTTCTTTTGTTTGTTTATTTTCATTTTTTGCTGTCAAGTAGATGGGGAAATAATTTCTGGGTCATTTGCAATGCATTTTAAAATGTGTAGCTGGAATGAAGAGATAGCTTAACCGTCAGATATGTTACTCAGATGATGTGGAAAAAAGCATACATGAAAAGAACTACTATGGGAGAGGAAAAAATGGGGAATTAAAACTGAATTACTGAAACACTAGGTTAAAATACTGTAGTATTTTAGCCTGTCAACTGAAATAAAAACTCTCTTGGGGAAAACATACATGATTTTACATCACCATTAACAGACTAACGTGAGAACAAATAATTTAAGAACCTTTGGAAAAAGTGGGTGTATAAAATATGCATAAACAAGGTTAATCTCAACTTAGAAGTGGAGATGTTACTAGGGAAAAGCAGCAAACTGGGCTAACTTGTCCAGGTAGAACGCTCATTCTGTTCAGAGCAGCACTTACCTGGTTCAGGTCTTTTGTGACCATGTTTTGAGACTGTAAAAGCAATGAATCTGAAGAGATTTTGGACCATTTTTCAAAGTTGAGCAATTTTTGTTTGCCCTGAGACTTCAGCCTTAAGGTGATAATGCTTCAGTGAACCTCAGTAGGGATTGCCTTTGGAGTTGTTCTGCCTCTGCTTAATAAGCCACTGGACCTTGTATTTAAAGGTGAATCTGCAGGAATATTTATAATGAGGAAATGAGAATTCTTAGTTATTTAAAGGTAAAGAAAAGATAGATATACTTAGTCACCTTGTGACATGACCCTTGTAATTATTAAGGTTCAGATTAATCCTTAGACCTCACATTTTAGGAAAAAGCCTAGTGTTTGATTTTGTAGCTCTGTGGTTGTTAACCCATATGTGCTGAATCCACATGGAAAGACTAATGCTCAGAATAAGTCTCTCAGGGAAATTCCATTTATGGAGGCTTTCCTTTTGATGAATGGCTTTAAGCTACTGAAGAAATAAAGCAGTGGAAGTTTCTCAAAATGGCCAATGCTGGTCATCCCACCTTTAGTGAGATTAAACTTGGAGTAATTAAACCTAATTTAAAAAAAAAAAAAAAAAAGTAGGGTAGAAGTGGTAGTGCTGCAGTGTGATGGTTCTAATTCTCAGATTCAGAGACTTCTTGAGAAGATCTTACTACAAGCGTGAAGTAACGGGTCTGTTGAACCTTTGCAGGAGTTTGGTTTGATCCATGAGACCTCATTTACTAGAAATATAGTAAGCATGTGTATGAGTCTGCATAGTAGTTACATGATTAATTGAGTATTTAGGTGTAATTATGCACTGCTTTAATTCAGTCAGTGGCCTTTTGCAAGTGGACTAGTCTCTGGGTGGTTATCCAAAGACTTCATTTCTCACAAAACCGCCTTGCTTAAGTTGTTAAAAATGCTCAGTTTGAACAGGAAGTCAGAAGCCTTGGCTACACGGTTAATTAGTTTCAAATTATTATCACTGTTTTTCAAGCTCATCCAGTGGAATTTATTGGCCAAGTTAGGACTTCAGGGTAACTGAAAGAAAGAATATTAAGTATCTAAAGTTTTATACACAACGTTTGCTTTTCTGCTCCTGTCACCCTTTCTTCCCCAGAATGTATCCTGGCAATCTTCAGTTATCTTCTTTTACTCTCCCTTTCCTCTATTTTTTCCTGCTTCATCATTTAGTTTTAATTTACTCCCTTTGTCTCACCTCTTTTGCGGATAGTGTCTCAAATGCCAGATTCACAAAATTAGTAGAATACTTCTGATTCATTCAAGTAATTTACCACCAAATATGCTGATGTCTCTGATCTGGCCCTGGTAAATGGACCTGGGGCTGCTACATTCAGTGCATGTATTGCACCCTTCAGTCCATTCTCTCTAAGTTCCCTCTAACTTTTCTGTTAGCTGATAATATTGCTAGAGTTTTACAGGTCTGACATATGGGTAGGATTGTGTGTATTTAGTGATAGAGAAATTGAAAGTAATTTAAGGTCTACTAAAGCACAGCTTCTGGCACAGGGTACACATACAAATACTGGTATGTGACTCTTTGTGGTGGATGGCAGCAGGTCTGTGCTGACAAAGGGAGGTACTTACTAGATCTACAGGGTGAGTGTCTCTGAACCAGGTGATTACAGACTGTGGATTACTGCCCATGCCTGTGCACTCCATGTGCTCTGTGGGTCAGATAAGCACCTCCAAACAGGCAGCAGGCATCTGGGGATGTAAGACTGGAGTCTCAGGCTGTGTGGAGATGCTTCCCCTTTAGGACACAGACAGAGACTGGAACATGGGCAACTGGTTGGGATCGTTAACTGCTCTGTGTAAGTCCTTACTGGATGATAGTCCTTACTGGATGGAGCTCTCAACTCCACAACTTGGTCCACTTGCAGGGAGTTTGTGGCCAGAAGGGTGGAGAAGCTGGGTGAGGGGGAGGCATGGGCAGCTGGGGGACAGCTCCTGCTTCTTGGAGTCCTAATTAGGAGGGTGAGGAGATGCAATGGAGTGGGCAGAAGGGGAGACTGGCTTCTTCTGGGCCTGTGTGTGGGCTGGACACAATAGCTGTAGCTGCTTTTGGTATCACCGACTTTCCTTGACGCTGTTAGGGGCACGTTAGCAAGGCGTATTCCAATGAGAACCTGCAGGTAGTCGGTTTCCTTCTTTCAGAGGTAGGTGATATTATAATAGCAGATATGTGATGCAGTGAAAGTTTGGTTTGTATAGTCATGTCTACTATATATATATATGTATAATGTAATGTATACATGTATAATATAATGAATTGCAGCAAGGGACCGTTAAGTAATATCAAAGGAATTATGTAGGTTATGCAAGGTGAAAAAGTTTACTTTCTGCTGTGTGTTAAATGGTTCAAATAGAATGACTCTGATAGAAAACTTGATATAACACAGGGAAAATCTCAAGCATCTAAAGACAACCTTGCTGATACAATCCTGGTATGATATTCTGTGGCTTTTAAACTCCACTCAGCCCAGGCACTTTATTACATCAAATCCCCTGAAGATTTAAGTATTTTTGTGGGTTTATATGCCAGTGGTTCATACATATCATTGACACTGTTCTCCATAAAATTATGTATTTGCTTTAGTAATGCAAGATTGAGGGATCTGTTTTCTTAAGAGGAAGTGTATTGTCCAAATAGGCAGAAACACATTTTTATCTTGGATACTTCTCATTAAAATGATTCAGAGCAAAGCCTGGTGGAAAATGTAAACAGGAGCAGTTTGGTATTCTTTCTGATTACCAAAAAGAGCTAGTTTAATGGATTTATACCTGGTGGAAAAAAACCAGCCTCTTTTATTATCAGTTTAAAAGCACTGTTTGAAGGAAATGATTACAGAATAGATGAGTTTATCATGGTACTTGATAATTAGCTAAACCCAAAGGCCTTAATGTCTTTATTCCTTTGTTGAAGTATATGTATTTATATATATGTGTAAATAAATGCTACTGCAAAGCAACTTAATAATTTAATTTTTCTCCTGATATCAATTACCTAATAACAAAATTGATATTTAACATTAGTTAAACAAGTTTTAAAAATGAATTTGCAGAATCAAGCATCAGGTTTTTTGAACCTTTTTATCCCAAATACTCTGTTCTTGGCAAACAGCTTGAATAGGTTTGGAACTCTCCCCCCATTTCTGACCTTTTTTCATATTTCACAGGGCAAGGGGCTTCTTGGACCACCTGTAAGTATCATTTTTATAATTTGTAAATACACTGTTTAATGAATCTGTTTGTTTAAATATTCAATAAAGCTATTATACTGTTACAAAAAGTAATTAAATGAAAAAAGAGACTGTTTTAATCCTGATGTTCTATGTCTATAATGTGCACTTTCTTCAGCTACTGTTGAGGTTGCTTAGGTCTGTGGTATATGGGGCAAGAATAATGGTGTCTGAAGGCATAGTTTGTTGTTCGAGAGAATTACATGTTCTCATGCCTTGGATGCTTGTTATGGAGATATTGTATGGTTTAAATATACTATTTAACTTGGTTGTTATAGGGTCCAGCTGGTGCAGCAGGACTTCCTGGGGAAGTAGGTCGTGCTGGTCCACCTGTAAGTACTACTGTGTTTGCTAAAAATGTAGGTTTATTCAATTTCTAGAAGGTACTTATGGAAAAAATGACTAATTGCTGTGCCATCTAAACACTATTTGGGTTATAACAGCACTTGAAAATGTATTTTTTTCCTCTACAGTTATCACTGGTAGAGGAAAGATTGTGTTTGAAGCGCATCAGAAATAATGAACAATGAATAACACAAAGCCAGGGCCACCCATTAGATGAGAATGAATTGTTTTATATAGTGTCCCATACTCTACTTCTCATCTTATTCAAGGAAAGCCAAAATCAAAAAGCAAACCCGCCAGAAGTACAGGAAATGTAAAACTTAACATTATACGCAGACCTTTAGCTTTACTGCTGTCTTCTCACATACACGTTATGGTACGTGACCACATACTGTTTCTGTTTTCCATTTGTGTATCAGTGAACGTGGCCATTCAGTATTTCTTCTTAGTTTCATTTTAAGTGTGACTCCATCTATTGACCTTACTGCTAAACTGTGCACTCAGTTTCAGCACACTGTCATATTTTGACTCCGTACATTACCACTGTAATGCAAATTGAAACCAATTGTTAATTTTTTTACTTGAAATCTGAAATAGCATTAAAATTTTGTTTAATGAAGCCTACTTTTTAATGCATACCTCTCCCTGTGTGTTGCGCTCAGTCATATAAATGAATTAAAAAAAGAATATTAAAAACTGCCAATTTGTTTCAGAAGATGATCCGTCTAGTGCACTGTCTTGTCTGTAGCAAAGGCAATAATAGATACCTAGGGAAGTGTACAGGTTATTTGTAAAAAGGCATTTTTCTGTCCTACTGTCCCACATTCTGGCAGTTGGCAGTTCAGAGACTGCCTGAATCAGAAATTGCATCTATGCTGCCTTTTTCAAAAGCTATGTATGAGGCTATCTGCCATTAATGTAGTCAGTCCCTTTTTGAATCCATTTATATTACATGCCTCCACAACACATTATGATAATGAGTACCACAATGTAATTATACATTGTGTAGAAAAGAAATACTCCTTTTTAGTTTTTTTTAAAACCTATGGCTCTATAGCTCATGCATTGTGAGGATTAGTGAATAATTTTTCTATATTAATCTTGTTAATTTCATTTATGATTTAATAACATATCAAAAATAATATTGAAATGACAGTATTAAGTTAAAAGATGGTGCTTGTCAGAATATTATTTTAATTAAAAGCATTTAGAAAAAATAATTTGCAGGGATTCTGTGTTGTCTTTACTTCTGAAAGCATTGGACATCAAAACTTCACAAACAGGAGAAGATTCTAACTTGGCAAATTCATCTTGGGCTCTGAAAAACAGGATATTTTTTTCCTCTCTGTGCTTTGAGCATTTTTGCTAGTTACTAGGATTCTTTTAATTCAGAACTTAATTAACAGTTATAAGATAGAGGATTGCATAGATGATCCTGTGGTTAGATGTTTCAGCTTTCTAAAGCAGATGAAAACTTATTGTTTGTTTGTAGCTGCTATTCCACAACATGGCTTCTATTCTACTAAAAAAATCATTTTTCCCATTCTACTATGGGAGCCATGTTGTGGGTTAATATTTTATTGGATACCTCACCTGTCGTTCTGTATTTACTTAATTTCTCACTGTTGTTGTGTGGTATGAATATGTAACTGCTGGTTGTCATTATTACTATGAATCAACAAAATTATTTTACCCTTTTTTAGGGAGATCCAGGAAAAAGAGGGCCACCAGGGCCACCAGGACCACCAGGTCCTCGGGTAAGTGATTGACTTTAATATGTGCTAATGTATGAATTATGTATTGTTGCTGCTTGAACAAAACTTCTCCTCAAGTCCTACAGCTCAATACTGACTTCAGGATTTCAGCAGGCTATATTAATTCATAATGTGTAGAGGCTTGTGTTCCAAGCCTGAGATACAACTCATTTAATCATATCAACATTTGAACTTCCATTTAGAAAGCAAGTTTCTCGTCTTTATGGTTATAAAAGATAGTTTGAAATGCAAACTGTGAAAACTTAGGTCATGATGTCTTCCCATTTCTGCAAATGGTCTGAAAACTGTAACTTTTACAGGTTTTAAACTTCCCTGTGAATTATAGTATTACTGTAAATGTAGTCTTTGTTGGGCCTCACCGGTAGGACTTCAGCAGCAGTAGACCTCTCTGTTAGGAGGAGAAAAATTTAATATTTGGCTCATGAGCCAGAAATATATGCCTCCAGGTGGGTTAAGTTATAATGTCTTTGAGCCTCTTGGGAGGAGGGATGTGTATTATGCCTTTGTCTTGTGGCTATTTACCTGCCCCCAGAGATAAAAGGCGCTTGGCAGACACATCAGAGGCTGGGTGCTGTGAAATGCAAACTGCTGGGAATTGTGTCATACTAGCAACTTTTTAAAAGCTGTACTGTTCCTCTGCTGGACAGACCCTAAATCCATATGCTTTATTTATGCCATGTCTCTTGTTTTCATGAAAGTTACCAGAGATTTGTCAGACTCATTGTAAAAAATGTGAATGGTAAAGTGGAGAAGAGCATTTAAGAAACAAGTAAAAACAAATTCTCAGTAATGGCATATGCTGCTTCTATTCCTTGACAGTTTTGTCCTTTTTAGATTTCTGAAGTGCCACCATCCCACTCCAATTGATGATATTATGGACCCAAACATACCCTCAGCTTTTTAAAAATCTTTCTGTATAAAAGGAGACCAGCTCATTCCTTAAACTCCCCTGTGCTTCTCTCTGAAACAGTGTGCTCTCTCCCACTGGGCTGTAGAGAATCCAGCTGCTGCTGTGAAATCATATTTCTCCCTGTTGTGTCTCATAAGCCTCCCGTTAGTTTCCATCAAGTATTTGATTTAATATCTGGAATGGTCTTCCCCTGACTGAGTCCATCTTGTACACTGATCTCTTAGTTTATTGCAATTCCATTAACTGCCAGACATCTTACTTGTCTACCAATACTTATGTTGTGGGAAGATTATTTTCTCTGTAAAGATCTGAATCTTTTGCTGAATGGTAGTAAATTGGAAAAGTAAAAGTTATCCTTATTACAGAAATTGTCTTGGGTTCTGTTGGAAATTCATGGGATTTGGATATATTTGCTCTATATTTAATAGAAGATATGCTTTAGGTAGCTTAAAAACCAATAGAAATATTTTGTTTTGCAAAAAAGTTGATCTAAGTTAGAGGACAGGATTTTGCAGGTACCTGCAATCCTACAATAAAGTCCTACAGTTTAGGTGCTTTTCATGTCGGGGATCCTTTGGTTGATTGTATTTCTGATTCCAGCTTCAGATAGTAGCATTTTCTGTTTTGTCTGATGCCTATATTTTCTAATGAGTCAGGTCTGGTTATTTCTCTTTTAGTGACTTTGATTAATTTCATCTAATTTAGGGGACAATTGGCCTGCAAGATGGTGACCCATTGGTAAGTTTTCCTTTTTTTTTTCTTTTTTTTTTTTCTTTTAAAGTAATCTCAGACAACCATATTCAACCTATGTGGTAGTAACTATGTGGATGCTTTTCCAGTGTCCCAATGCTTGTCCACCTGGCCGCCCAGGACATGCTGGTTTAATGGGAATGAAGGTAAGAGAATCTGTTTGTTCAAGCATTCCTTACAGAGATTCTGTCTCAAAGCAGTAGGGAGGGTAATTGCTAGCTTGACAGAAGGGCAGTTCATTGTTAATTTCAAAAAACATTGCATCAGTGTGGATGTTTAGGGTTATTTCAACTCTTGACTGCCAAAATAGCCTCTTGCTGAAATCTCTCTTACTACTGCTGTAATCTTCATGGTAAAATTTATGTGTGGTCCTGAAAAGATTAGAGTATGTGAAGGATTGCTTCCTTCACTTTCTGCACCATTTGTAGTCTGACTCCAGGAACTCTGAATATTCTCCCAAATCCTTAGTCTTTTTTCCTTCTTTCTCTCTTCCTGGGAGACCTGTAACATACTAAATTGAAATGAACACTTTTTGAGTCTCATTTTAGCTAAGATATTTTATTTAATGTATTCTTTGCTGGTTTCTAGGAGTACTGCTGGCCTGAGGAAATTGTTATGGGGTAACATAGGAAAAAATACTAACCTGTTTAGAAATACAGCCTTGTTAGATCCAGGAGCAGATCTTTTTGAACATGGTACTTAATATGTGGTGTTAACTGGATAGGTGAGGAAGCAGTGGTGAATGGGGATTGCAGAGGGAACAGCAAGATAGTTCTGAGGAGTCTGCATCTGTTTCGCAAAACTCAGTATTTTAATTTTGAATAATCTCTTAATTAATTTATTTATTATGGTTTTTACATTTCTTTTAGGGACAGAAAGGTTCAAAAGGAGAGTCTGGTGAACCCGGAAAACAAGGTTATAAGGTAAAAAAGAAAAAAAAAAAAAAAAAAAGGAGAAACTGCTGTTGTTTTTATCAAGCTAATAGTAGTTTAGCCTCTTCATCAAAAACAGTATTATATTTTGTTAGAACTATTAATTGTTTTATCAGAATACATGAAGAGATACTACACATCATAATGCTCCAGAGTAACCAAAGGCATATCTCTATTCTTTATTCACTTGTACTTTGTATTTATTATGATACAGCAGTCATACTCCTCTTGCTTTTTATTTTGATAATTTGATTTAATTATAATTATTATGGAATTCATGGCAAAAATTGAAGTAAAATTTATTCATTGGAAAACCTCCAAACATTTAAATCAGAAGAATTCTGTGGATTTTCCAACTAAATTGTTTTGTGGCACAGATGAGTAGTAGTTACAGGAAGAATGAGAGGGAAAAATGTATTTGAGAGGGAAAGGACACAGTACTGTCTCAGTACAAGTTCATAGGCAAAGAAAGATTATAACTATAGTGAAGAGGCCAAGTCCAATTCAGCTTCAAGACTGAAATGTGAACTCTTTTAAGGTGTTTCATTTAAATTAACCTTGTTTAATATTGAAATATTTGTAAGAAAAGTTCAGAAGATTTGCACAGCCTTGCTCCATGCTTCAATAGTGGAGGAAAAGCATCAGAGAAAAGTTTTTTTGAAAAAATCCTGCTCTGTATTCCTAAGCATATTGAAAGGAATATTAATTTATTAGAAACAGCTTGCCTATTTTTTTGCTGGATGTTGAGCAGTTGTCTTATGCTCCAAAATCCCTTTTTGCAAATTAAATTGGCAGTAAGTACTGTCATTCCATTTGCATACACTATCATTGTACGAGAGAGGTTTGACCAGATAAGGCATTTTTCCATTTTAATTTTCAAAAGATTCTGAAGCGCAATGTGGTATTGTGATGCAGAGCTACTAGCATATCCAGTCTGTTCACATATATGAGTATACCTTCATTACACTTTTAGTCTAAAAGAACAAGAAAACTAGAGAGATTAATGTCAAGAAACAAAGGAATGACAGATTAAGAATAAAATATCATTATTCTTCTTTATACTGGGGTTGCTTTGAAATTACCCTTTTGACTAATAGTTGAATGGAATGTGAACCTAAATGAGTATCTGTCTACATTCTGAGGAAGTACTGTGACTTCATTTGGATTTCCTTCAAGCAGGACATGGTGACAGAAAACAATAAGTAGTAAATGTACCTCCTGCAATAAGAGAGCAATATGCATGGTGTGGATTAGCTACAGATGTATTCTTTTGCTTTCCCAGGGTGAAGAAGGGGACCAAGGACCCAGTGGCGAAGTGGGAGCTCAAGGCCCTCCAGTAAAGTATTTCCTCCTAAATAATGTTACCCATTTGCTTTATTATGTTATATCTTTTTTTCTTCTTTCTTATTGTAGGAAAACAGTTAGTATAAAATCTCCACACACCTTTCTCTTTATTCTGCCATATTGTCTGTGAGTGAAAGTAGAATTATTTAAGTCCCTCCAAAAAGCTACATTATCACTTGGCACAAAGCTCTAAATAGTTCTATGGAAAGGCTTATGTTAAAAAGTATTTCATGTCCTAGATTTTGTGTTGTGCTTAGATTGTGCAAGTAGTTGGGGTTTTTTGTTTGTTTGTTTGTTTTTTTCCTTGGCCTTCCTTTCCATAATTTTGATAATGCTGACTTCATCCTTGCAAAGCTAGTGTTTGTTTAAAACATGGTTAACTGTGAAATTCAGGCTTAGGTAAGACTTGAGGATGAAGTAGCAGCCACTGAAGAACAGATTTTTCTTTTTTTATTTTTAAAAATCTTTTTTTCTTAAGTGTTTTGCCTTTTTGCATGCCAGAGAAGCATCCTTCAATCACACCTATGATTTTTGTATTATTTTCTTGTCCTGCTTCATTGACTTCTCTGTTCTGGCACATACCACCTCAGCTCGTTTCCTTGTGAGGAGCTCTTCTTATGGTTACCACAGCTGAACAGGCAATAGGGAGAAGAATAAAGGGGTCATTCTAAGTAAGAGAAATAGGCATAGACATAACACATTTAATTTCTATAGTTTATATTCTGATGGAGTCTCATGTTTTTTTTTCCCTGAGGTGTGAAACTATTTCTTTTATGCCATTGGTGTCCAGATGCGGTGATATACAGGAGCTTACCTTGATGCACATGATATCCAAATCCTAAATTACAGAATTCTCTATGAACATAAAACAACATTTAACGTGGTTTGGTAAAGTTCTTCAGTCACTGTGAAATAACACAGTAGAATTAAAAACCAATTAGAGATTGACTCCCCCCCCCCCCCCCTTTTTTTTTTTAAAATGAATTACTCATTTCACTTCACTGTTTCACCACTTGATGACCTTACAAACAAGCTTTAAAATAATTGTTTCTTATTAAAATGTAGGATTCATAGTATGCAGAAAGTGATGTCAGATAGACAATGTATGGAAAAGGGGCTAGACAATGTGTTAGAGGCACAGATGGAGAGAGGCTGTATACTCTGTTGTATTTTCTTGTATGTTTCTTACATAAATGAATGTAAGGCTCAGATCCATAGAAGAGATTAGGAATCTGGTCTCCACAGCAGCATCCAACAGTTTTATGTAATGCAGTGACAAAAAGACTTGCATAAGATTGTCACCTCTGGGAGAGGTGTTGCTTTTGATGGAAAGTAGTGGGTACCACAATGTGCCTACTTCCATCTCTCATCTTGGCGGGTCTCTCACTTGTTGGGCTGCTGTAGTCACTGTTGCATTATTGTCATTTTTCTCACCTTCGGGCTGACGAAGCTTTATATGTTCTGTGCAAGATTCCATCTAACTTTGTTAGGAGCAAGTAAAAGGGCTACCCATCTAGAGTCTGGTCAAGGAGTAGGTTTGCCTATGCTGCGTTGAATTGCCTGTAGCTGTTTCATTAACACAGTTATAGTGCATTCTTCTTGTAACACAGTTGTAGTGCATTCTTCTTGTTGCAGGACAAACGTGTTATGACTGAGGCTTTGGTGTCTCTGCAGACATGTAATGTAGTTTCAGTCTCTCAGGAAAAGAAAAAATTAAAGCCAACTTTCCCATGAGACTGTATTTTGAAGCAAAGTGATGATAGTTATGATACATCCTGCTGCACTGGGCTGTCTACACAGTCCAGCCTCTCAGGTGTGGCAGGCATGTAAACCTAGCACTTGTATTTTCAAAAACCTTGCCCAATTTCGTCTACCTCTAGGGTTCTGTAAAGTCTGCTGGTATCTTTCTCCTGCGCCTGTCCTATACCCCACTTAAGACAACTTAGCACTTTTGCAAATCTGGCTTTCATGTGTTCCTCTCACACAAGCTGCACAGGGAGAATGCTTCAACTGTGTGGTAATCAAGAAGATAAATCAGTGTGATTTTCAGTCCTTAAGGCATATTTGTGGTTGTAGCATTCAAGTTAATAGTTTTGTTATTATTTTAAAAAGTCTTAAACTAGTAAAATATCAAATTACCATATAAATTAAATATTCTAATACAGATGTAGCTGGGTTTCTCCTTTTATACTATACTAAGAAAATAGTAAAATAAGCATAAAGAAAGCATGTAGAACTCCAAGTCTTCCATCTGAAAACTAGGACAGGTCTGATGAAAAGATTTAAGCATAATTTGAATATACTTTTCATTTTCAGGGCATTCTAGGTATCAGAGGTATAACTGGTATAATGGGACCTAAAGGTACCAAAGTGAGTATTAACGTTTCTTTCCATAAAATGGCCTGGATGAAAAAAATGTACAACCCTGAATATTTTTAAAGCTTATTTAAATTTCTCTTTTTTCCCCTGCATTTTCTCTCCCCACCAGCTGTATTGCTACAGCTACTCTTGGTTAAGAAGGAGGGAAGCTTGGTCCTTCTGATTAATGAAGTACACGTACTCTTCACACCTTTCCCTCTGGTCCTTGGATTTATAATAGTTTGGCATATGTGCAAGTACGTAGTTAGCAAGACAGCAAGTTTATAGCAGTCATAAACTATGGCATGTTTTATTTAAAGGTAAAATTTATTAAGTATTCCCTCCTGTGATTTGCATCTTCCTGAAGCCTTTTGCTTCCACTGTCCCAATTTTTGTCAGGGTTTTTTATTGAGAGTTTGTTCTTTTTCCATTCTTTCTCTCTTGCATATTTTGTGTCTTAAATTGCTGCCAGTGGGATTCATGTTTATATGGGCTCTGACTTTGCTGGGTAATTTTCCTGCTGTTCATCAAAGTGTTTCTAACTGTTATTTCAAAACTGACTTACATTTCTATTCTTATGATCTTGCTAAATCTATATGGTAACAGTTTCTGGAAGGAGTAAAATGTAGCAATCATGCCATTGTCTTTCTTCTCCAGAAATGAAATCACAGAAACCTTATTCTATGATTGTTTATGTTCAGAAACAACATCAAATTTGTCCTGATTATAAATGTTCTCATGAGTGTTCCTTCCTAACCTCTCGGACACATTTGCTAAGCTGTTACTATCTTCCTTTGCTTTTCTGACCTTCTTTGTATCTTTCAATTCTTCATAGTTATTTGCCTACATTTTTGTGCTGTTTTATTTATTTGAAATATTTACTATGTCTGTTTGACAAAGGAGTTCCTTATTCTTTGTAGATCTTTTTCGAAAACATTTTTTTTTCTCTCCATTTAAAATTACTTACAGGGTAGTGATTACATCATTTCCTTGAAACATAGGTGATAAAAATAGCTGCACTGCACTTGATGATTTCTCTTCGCATTTTGATGCTATTCTATTATGTGGTAAAGGATATAGTATTATTAAGGAAGACACACACAGTTTCTGAAGTAGCATGAAAAGGTCTACCTCCTTGCTGTCTGGTATGATTTTTTAGAGAATGAACTGAATGTCTTTTTTTGAATGATATTTTTCCATAGTTAAAAAATATTAGCTTTCATAACTCCGCAAAAAACCAAGGTATATTTAAAAAAAAAAAGTTTTCCAAGGTTCCTTCATGGGTTTCTTGGGGTTTTTTTGTTTGTTTGTTTTGCTTTTTTATTTTTAAATTAGAGCTTTAAAAAAACCTCGGCTGTAGAGGATTTGCAACTCCCAGCAAACCAGGAGGGACCATAAGTTGTTAGTGTTTCAGCACTTCATTTTAATGTCTTGTGTTATCTACTTGTTTTGTAGGGAGCTCGTGGGCTTGATGGTGAGCCTGGGCCCCAAGGTCTTCCTGGTGCACCTGTAAGTAGAGTGTGTGTTAGCCAAACACTTCCCAGGGTCTACCCAGTTAGATACTAAGTCCTGAAACTTTGTGGCTGTGAATCAGAAAAGCCGCTGATTAATCCAATTCTATTGATTCCCCACAGGTGAACAAATGATATGACAGTGATGTCAAGTCCAGAATCTCTTACTGTCCCCAAGGAATTATGGGGTAGATGAACACATTTTAGCCTCTTAGTATGTTATTGTTACCTCGTCATTCTGAGTGCTACTGTGCATTAGGGTGGCTTGGAATTTTTCAGGTTTTAAACTGGAAAATATTCATTCATTAGAACAAAACCTGTACAGGGCAGTTTGTGCCCTTTTGTTTGTGGTGGGGTTTTTGGGGTTTTGTTTTATTTGGTGGTGTTTTCTTTGTTTTTTTAATTCTTACCCACTCCCTGCCCTCGCAGCTGGAATTTATGCTTGGAATAGCCAGTAACTGTATGGGTTGAAGAAGTGAGTGCAACATCCTTTGCTTAGACACTCCTGGATTACTAAGGGATGGCTTCAACTGTGTTTTTTAAAATGTAGCTGTCAGCTGCAGTTTTAAGAAACTGCATTTTTAAATATAGTATGGGTTTAAGATGTCTGTTTTAACCAAGTATGAATTGTACTGTTGTTGATTTACCGGAGGTTTCAGATAGTAAATACAAGTAAGTTTATTCTGGGTTTATTGCTAAAGTAATCTTTTGTTTTTCTTCCTGTAGGGGGATCAAGGACAGAGAGGTCCATTGGGAGAGGCAGGTCCGAAGGGTGAAAGAGTGAGTATAGACAAATTTCAACTCCTGTTGACTTGCAAACGTTGGTTACTTATATAAACATACAGCATAATTGGTACTCCTAAAGTAATGCATATCTGAATGAGTATGTGTTGACATTCTTTGCATCTGTCATTTCAATGTGTTTATTTTCATTTTTTAAAATTGTTATTATTCTTAGGGACCTCAAGGTACAAGAGGAATAAATGGTCTCCCTGGGCCTAAAGGAGAGTCTGTATGTATATTTCATTTCTTCATTTGCTTCATGTCATGCTAATTTGTGTATCAGACTGCTTGGGTGAAATAACTTCAACACCACATTAATTTTTTTTTCCTTTTTTTTTTCTTTCAAGGGCTTACCAGGAGTCGATGGCCGGGAAGGGATCCCTGGAATGCCTGGAGCAAAAGTAAGGCACAGTTGGCATATATCTGAGCTTTGGTAGTGCCCTAGATTTGTTCACTCATTTGTGGCTTTTTATTGTGCTGCTGCCCATGGCTTCATGTGCATCATTAAGGTAATTGAATGAACTTTCCCATGCTACAGATCCCAAAGTACTCCAGCTCTGTGTTCCAGAAATAAAATTTTCCATTTTGTTTGATTTGCATAAATTACAACTTAAAATGTTTTTCAGGGTGAACCAGGAAAACCTGGAGCTCCAGGTGATGCAGGGCTTCAGGGACTGCCAGTAAGTATCTGGTATTTTTACCTTTGAAGGTTAGGCTCAGTTCAAACCACAGAAAGGCCATACATAGGTTAGTTTGATGTTGATGTTGGAGTAATTTAAGTGAAAACCTAAGCAGAAGGCCCAGGAAGAGTACGTGTAACGCAAGGGGAAATTCTGCTATGTGTATCCAAAACTTCTGCACAAAAGCCTAAATCTCCTCATAGTACTGTAGTGAGGAACTTGGTCTTACAAAACATTTGTGGCCAGTATGCAATTCTTTTAGGGTTTCTTATATCTGAGATTCTGTGGATATTATGGTGTGACCCCACAATTAGAGCTGGTCTCATTGTATTGACTAGGGCCAAACCTATTCCCAGGGTGAGCTGGAAGAGCCAACCTGCTAGTCTAACATACCTTAGATGAACAATCATCTCCTTTTGATATTCTGCTGGCTCAGAACATCTGGAATGCATCGTGCTTATGCTTCTCTCTGCAGGGCAGGGAGGGAGTTTTCTAGTGCATCCCCTGGGGTGAAGTTACAGGGAATCAGTAGTGCTTTATGGACTTTTTTAGAAGGTAATCCTCATGTATTAACTGAGTAAGATTGAAAATGTGCCAACTGTCAAAAGCTTGAATAGAAACTTCTTTGAAATACTATGCTATAGGAGTAATTGCTGTGAGGATATAGTGAAGGGGCTGTATTAGAAGCGGAAGTAAATTTGTAATACGAAGTGAGCTCTTAAGCTTGGAATAAAATTTGGTAAAAGCATACTTGCTATGAGGTGTTGCACAGAAGTGAGGAGGGGATGAAATGTATACAAAAAATCTCTGTTAAACTCTCTACCTCCAGTCTTGAGAATCTGTTTCTAGTCTAAGCCAGAAAAAGCCACAACTCCTCACTTTTCCATGCTCCTTTGCCAATTTATGAAGCAGGGATAATACTCCTTATCTGTTACTTTGTAAATAGAAAGAATTCAAGCTTGGTCCATTATTGGATAAAAGTGCTTCAATATCAAGTAAAAGGACTAGAAATACTTTAACATGAGAAAGATGTTTTTTAACACCATTTCCAATCCCCTTAACAACAAATGCACACTGCAAATGTTGTTTCTTCCAGGGTTTACCAGGCTCTCCAGGTGTGAAAGGCATTCCTGGCCCAAAGGTAAATCATCCTGAGTATTGACTTTCTTACAATACTGTATTTGTGCTTATCAAGTTCTAAAGTATTCAGTGGAATTATATTGACTTTCCCTTCTGGTAAGAGACAAGCCTTTGGCTGAAAGAATTAAGTATATTCTTTTATCAACTCTTATCTTGTGCTTTTTCATGATTCTTTTTCTACATTATGTGGTTTTCATGATTCTAGGCATTAAATGATACTTAAAAAAGGCCATTTCCTTTTAAATGTGTGGAAGTCATTGCTAGAGGAGGCATGTGACATGGGTACCTCAGTACAGTTTGAAATGAGGGATCCCATAATAAGGATAATATTTATAGCTGCCGTAAGTTGGTTGCATCACAGAGATCGTCATCTCTATTTACATACTACCAAATTGCAGCATCTATTCTAATTAAGTTTAAAAAAGTATTGTATGGTTGAGACTATGGAATGCTTCAGACAATAGTGTTTGAGTTTATTTTTAAATAATTGAAAAAGAAAACTAGGTTGAGACATGAATTTCTTCTGAAATTACATGGAATGATATTACCCTTCTGTGATTTGAGAGCAGCAATCAAGTCTATTTGGGATTTGTCAGTATGTAAACAACAAAAGAACTGAAACCTGGCTTTTGAAAAATTGAATAGGAGGAGTTAGGTGAAAGTTAAAAAAAAAAACAAAATAAAGGTGGAAGTTAAAAATGAATACAGGCTGATTTTTTTGTAGACCTTTTTGATTTCCTTATTTTTTATTTTAAAATGGAACAGTATACTATTGACTTGGCTAATATTTTTCATCTTTTGTCCAAAAGGGTAATAGAGGTCCCCCTGGGGTGCCAGGTTTGATGGGAAATTCTGGTAAACCGGTAAGATCATTAATCTTTTTCAACAGATCAAGAAAAATTAAGTTTTGCATTGTGCAAAAAATCACTTTTCAAATTTGTTGCATTCTTCCTATCCCCAAAACAGGGTGAACAGGGACCGGAGGGAGAAGCAGGTCCAACAGGACCCCGAGGACCACCAGTAAGTATTGAATAAATTTCTTACTGAGCATATGTAATATTGCAGCATCTTGAGTTATGGTTGCTGAAGCTAACAATGAGGTAAAAATATTACTCAGCTCAAGTGCTAATTTTTAAGGTAAATACTAGGTGTTCTTTAACCCCCTTCTGTACCAGGTGGATGTGCATCATCACGTAGAGAAATCCAGAAGCACATATGACTGTTTCTGGCTTTGGTGATAAATTAAATTTTAAACCTTTGTTTGTATTCTTCTGGTCTTTGTTTTGTAATATGCTGAGTCAAAGCCCAAACAGAGGCAGTGAGGGTGGTTTGTGACAAAAAGCTGGAACCAAACTCCTGTAGCTATAGTGATGTGAAGTATAGCATTTATCTCTACTTGGAAACACTGATATTGTAGTTTCTTTCAGTGGAGATTTTCCTTAACACTGGAAAGATTTGGAAGACTGGAGAAATTATTGCTGGGTAGGTAGCTCGCTGCAGGAAATAAATGTGCTAAGGAAAGTGAACTGATGGCATTTGCTAAGGCTCAGTGTTGAAGACAAAGGACAACTGTTCCTGAGGCATGCTTGGGGTACTAGAGAGTCTGCTGGGTACAGATTTCTGATTCCCTCTAGAGTGGACCTGGCATGGACTGAAGTTACATAAGGCTGATCTAATTTCCCTTTGCTGTTAATCCTTCTGTGAGGGATGAGAGGGTCAGTGATTTGAAGAAAATTGTCATATTCCAAAATTCAGTCTGACGGCATTGACAAGGCTCCAGGCTCTGTAACCAATTGCTTTTGCAAGCTTCTCTCTTGCTACTGATACCCTAGGGATACTTTCCTGGAATTTTCTGAGCTTTTGCTATCATACAATGACATAACAGTGTTACTTATGGAGTTGTAGGGTTATCCTCATACAGAGCTTAGAGAGTTACAGATAGGGATATATTTGTAGGGGTATTTCACGGGTCAGGAATATCTTCTCTGAATTAACTTACACAGCAGCAGTCAGCCAAGTAGCAGATTTCATTTTCTTCTGTTTTCTTCTGTGGTTTGCGTTATCATGTGCTAGACACATTAATTTATGACATCACATTTATTTTAGACTGACTCTTTGTATGAGTGCTGTGTCCACAGCTGCGTATGAATGATACATTAAGGGGATTATATGAGCATACACTTACTAGGATGGAATACCTGTGTATATATCCATATACAGGTATATATCCCATATATCCAATTTATAAACGTTGTTGTTGTTGTTTGCATTTAAAAGTGTTGGGTGCACTAGAAAAAGTTTTCAGCCCTGTTCTTGAGCTGATATTTTGTATACTTGTAACAGGAATAAGAATTATAATTCAATCAGACGAGAGTAATTGCCCACTCTGATAATGCACTGTAATCTGCTAAACTATGCTTTTAATCCTCTCAATGTGAACATGAATTTACAAAATCAGCAGTCCATAGAACAGGAGTTGACATGCAAGGTTAATTATTAATAACCCTGTAGTTGGACAGAAATACTTAATGCAGATTAAATACAATGGTTTTTCTGTTTATCACTCTAGAGACCAGCAAGATATCTGGATATCTTGCCTTTATTTTCTCTCTCTTTACAAAGTGCACTCATTTTGGAAAACATGTGAACATTAGAACAAAAGCATAGAAAGAAAAAATTTTGGTGAAAACAAAATGGAGAAAGGAAGTAAATTATTGATAATAAAGTAAGTTTGCATGTAGAACATTAAACAGTAATCTACTTCTCATCTATAGTTCCTTGAAAGCTATAAAGAGCCTTGAATAACAACTATGTTTAGCTTCCTTCTGCTCAAGACTACAGGCAGCATATGACTGGAATGGCTTTCTGTTTTCTTTTTGGGAGCACTGGAGAAAACATTGCTTCTACACAAAAAACTGGAATGTTAAGGATTTTTTGTTCAGGAAGGACATAGGGTTGGGTTATTGAATCTCAGGGAGCTTTGGTCCAAGTTGAGTTTGTGTTTATTTTCAGGGCAGAATAAAGAGGGTTTTTTCTTTCTTCTGCAGCATGTACATGTACTAGATATATTTGAGCCTCTGCTTTTAGGACTCTGCCCTACATTTAAAAAAAAATAAATCTTCCAGTTAAATATTTCTACGTGCTGTGATTTCAAACTTCTAAAACTAGAAATTTTGAAAATAAGTTGAGAAAAGCTTTTATAATTGCTCTAAAGAGGATTTTTCTTGTGAATATTATTGTATTTTTTTCAGATTTTGAAATTTTCTCACAACTTTAATATATTTGATAGTTTTTGACCAAAGTTTTATAACAAAACACTTTCAAAGCCTGAGGATTTTATGGTTGCTATTCAGGTATTTTTCTTGTCCTTTTCCATCCTATTTTGAATTATCCTCTTTAGCACTCACCTCAGTTCTTTTCTTTATCCTTTACCCTTTGTTCCATTTCACTCTTGGTGTAGAAGACTCAGTAGAAGTCACGAGGGGCTGGGCTTCTTCCTTGGAGTTGGAAAAATTCTTGATGTTTTGCAGAAATTGGAGAACCTCAGTCCCTTAATGTGTTGCTGCATGCCAGCAGCCACATGAGAGATCCTCTTCACTTTCCCATTTCTCTTACCCCTGTTCTTCATCACTACTGGGGAAAGACAGCATGACTAGGAGCCCCAGGAGGACCAGAACTGTAGAGGAACCTCCAGTGAAGGTTTGTGGGGGGGATAACAAGGCTGACTCTGCTGATATGGCCAGCAGGCTGGTATCTGCGCTAGGGAAAAACAACATGCCTACATTTGTGTTACATTAAAAAATTGCCTTACTTCTCAGCTTTAGCTATTTGCAAAAAACATCTTTTTGAGAGAGAATCTTCACTTCAACTAGTGTGTAGTTTTTTGAGGAGTTACACAATGGAGCTTTACTAATCAATCATCAGTGACTCTGTGGGACAAATTAATACTTATCCTGGTTACCAAATAGCCTATAGTATCCTCTGGCATAAACCATTTTATTTCAGTGTTATTTTCATTATTAAACAAGTTTTAGAATGTAATTGGAACAGTATTGTTACTAAGGACCAGATTAAAATTTTGGCCTTTTGCAAGTCTGTAAACATCTACAGTTTCACAGGGAAGATACTAAATGGTTGAAAACAAGATAACTGGCTCTAATTAAAAACAGGCAAACTCATGTGTTGGGAGACTTTTACCTCACTGCTGACAAATATCCCTAGGAGAAAATTATTTCAAAAGTACCATTTCAGTCTATAATTGCTTTTCCTTAGGAAAAAAAAAAAAGTTTTACTTTTGTTTATTTTGTTTACTATTCCATCTGTTCAGTAAAACAGAAAAACAACTGGAGCAACATGGAAATTTTGTCTTTTGTTTCTAAATCAAACATATTCTCCATTCCATTCTAATTGTTTTGTTGGTTAACCTTATGTTTGCTTCATGTTATGCTAGCCAATCCAAGTAATTACCAAACTCATTTGTGATTTAAACCTTTGTAAGCCAGTCATCATGGCAGGTGGCCCAAAGGAAGCAATTCTCAAACAGCAGTGTCGTTCCTAATCAGTGGAATTTAGCCATGCTCCCTAAGCTGCTTAACCATTTTCTTTCATATTTGCTGAGATTTAGTAAGATTTAATTTTTCATATTGTGTCTGCAGAAAATACTGACCCCTCCTCCTGCTTTTTTTCATCCCTGTCTTTCTTCAGCTATTTAACCTTTAAATTGCTAACACTTGGAGAACACATATCCCATCCTGTGGTTTTGCAGTGAAAAGAGAGTTTGGAACATTTAAGTAACCATTTAACTTAAAGCTCAATACTTGCCTAGCAAATTGAGCAAACTCATTGTGTATGCAGGCCAGCATATATATGTTGTTAAGAATTTAGGATGCAATATGTGTTTTCCTAACATTAGCAGCAGAGGTTAAGTATCTAGCTGCCTAAGATGTGATACGATAGCCCCCTCTGAGAGATTTCTGAGGGGCCCTGGTTGGCTGGGCTGACTTGCACTCTGGAGGTGCTTTTGTCTCTCCGCTCATTATAAAGAGGGAGCCTGGAGAGTACCTTGGGTTTGGTACTAAAATGTCAGCCTAAAGTTACATGAGAATACTGTTTTTGGCATCTTAAATTATTTTTAGCTAAATAATTTTCTGAGTCTTTAAAGATATTTTTGTCTTACCTACCCTGAAATGTATCTTTGGTTACCCTAACAATTATAACTAAAATCGAGCTTTTCTATCATATTCTTTTTACATGACTTCAACTGAAATAATGGGTCATTTTCTGTGGTTGGTAATGATGTAGTGGTATTGGTAGCATGGTAGGATGAAATGTCCTTGCCTCGGTTTATAAGATATGTTTAGGTATTAGTGGACATGTTTTCTATATATAATTTCAGAGGCGTTCCACAAGTTGTGTGTTGTAGTTTACATTTAAGATACAGCTTTAGATACAGGGTTAGCATTGCACAGTCTATAGCTGAGTCAAAAGAACAAAGTGTATTTCCATCCTGCCAGGTACACTTTTTAACCAGTAAACCTAAGCCTCTACCTGGATGTGACTAAACTTTCTGTCCTTGCACAGTTCTGCAGCATGGTTTGTACAGGGTAGCACTTTCTCCTCTGTCACTCACAGACTACATATCCTAGCCAAACCTGATTAGTATTTCCAAGCCTCTTCAGTTCTCATACTACCCACCCGTCTTTCCAAACTGCGTGGTCAGATTCCTGTCTGCTACCTCACTCTTTATCCCTCCACCTTCAACAACAGCTTCCTTTGACTTTTGGGCATGCTAGACCTGTGGATGTCAGCAGATATCCCAATGTTGGCTTCTAAGCAGTGTAGACACTAACGTGGGTAAAAAATGGACTTGTTATGGAGTTAGTGTACTAAAGCTGTTCTAGACTTCAGTTAACACTACAGATGCATCCAGTATGAAAGGTCTCTGTCCTTTATACTTGGCCACAGTATCACCCTTGAAGAGAATGGCAGCTATTGGGCTGCTGCTTGTGCCCAAAGCATGACACAGGAGAAAGGTACATTTCATGCTACATCTATCTCTTATCACTATCCTGAGCAGTAAAATGTCATTATTACTCTGAGAAAGGCGCAAAGGTGCATTTAAAATCTCAGAGAAGGTTTGCTGTATATTTATTCTTCTAGCAAATAATAGTTTATATTTCTGGATGCTTTTTAGTACTGTACTGAAGGTCAAAGGAGGAGTCCTGTTGATGCTTCCATGGATAAATCCTTGAACTTAAATTACTAATTCCTCTGAGATTTTGGATGAAAAAAAATTATGATAAGTTAAAGTCTTGTAAGGATATAACTGATAAATGGGTTACATTTAGCAAAAGACTTTGGAATACTAAGTTCAAAAAAGTTCATTCCAAATTGTACTTTGTTTATTCTTTTTTATTCTGCAGGTTTATTTTTATATGGCACTGCTATTGAATATACTAAAATTGGTATGATATATATATATATTATAAAAACAAAATTCTTTAGAGGAGAGGGGTTTTTTACAGTATACACTGCGAATTACCTGTCAGGAGATTCTAATTAGTGTTTCGATTATGCAGAAAACTAAGTGAGATGCAAATTACCTGGGGCGTATTCTCATTCTTATTATTGTTCCACTTAATTGATGAACAGGAAATCAATAAACCAGTGAAAGAAACTGTTTTAGCATGAGAATGCATTCTGTGACTGCTTGTGGGAATTCTACAAAAGAATCAAGTCTTCAGCATTTCAGTGATGATGAAAACCATCCCAGACAACCTAAAGAAAGGTCTACTGTAAATCCTGTTACGTCCCCTTGTATGTGTTACATTCAAAGCCTAAATGTAAATCTAACAGAACTGTGAGAGAGACATTAAATCTTCATTTAAATGTATTGAGTCGTCCAGCAATCCTGCCTTGGAACAAAGGGAAGGTAGATTTTGTTGTAACCACAGTCTAGCACGTCAGCTGTGGAGGGGCTGCATCCTGGTATTGTTCAGTACTGCGGTGCTGTACTACCATTTCACACCCTACCATTTCACATGTGCCTTGCTGTCTTTTGGGAAAATGACCCTATCCTCAGCAGTACTTACATGCTAAGCAATAGTATACTTAACAGAAATCAATTCTCTATACTGTTAAAGTATTGGCGCAGTCCTGGACGTGCTTTTGGTCCACACTGTCCAACATCATTGACTGAAACAATCTCTAGACAGTGGCCAAGTTTTGGAATACTTCAGGGGCCATTTGCAGTAACAGTCTGCGTGCTGCCTCCCCTCATTGTAGACCAGGAAAGTTTACCATCGCGAGTACAAGCCGGTTTGTCCCAACTCACTCTGAACTAGAGTAGCTACTTACCCTTTTCAACCATTCCACTTCTAGGAAAAGTAGGAATTTTGAAGTGTGTCAAAAGTGCATAAAACGTACAGATTCTGGTCCTTTTTTGTTAAACCCAGAGCAAGATGCCCATTGATTTGCGAGTGAGTGGCCAGCAACTATGGACTGTGTTATATATAGGGCTGGTGTGTAAGAAAGGTAGGCCGAGGACATGGCCAAACCACCTTCTCTTCTGATTATTGCCTAGGAGTAGCACAGAGGAATGTTTCATCTGACCAAGTACAGATGTCAGCACCTCAACCAGTTATTACAGAAACCCTCTTATAGGCTGTGGGGAAAACATAGATGCTTCTAGGACATGACTTGTGATGTATTTTAAATGTTTACATGAGGACATTTCAAGATGCCTTTTTTCCTTCATCCCCTATGAAGGGAACCAAAAGTAGTTAGTTCAATGTAAATCCTATCTCAGGGCCATTTCAGTCAGGTATAACTTGGAGGAAGCTTTACAGTCTTTTAGGTTATGCCATGGGCCAACGGGATCCCTGATTGTTCTTTGAGTTATATTTCCCCTCTTACTAGCTAAAACAACACTCCTGCAGATCTTGCAGTGGTGGCCCTTAGTCTAAAGTAATATGTCTTTAAAGACATAAGGGCAATGTTTATGGGAAATACTACCCTTTTGTATTCCAGTCTTCTGTATACTAACCTTCTTTTTTACCACCTTAGAAAAGCATTGGTGTTTGAAATAGTGCCTGTGGTGTATATGTGACAAAAGATTTTTCTGCATTTAAAATAAAGTGATAGATTTTTCTTGCATTCCATATGACCAGCAGAACCTTTGATGTGCTTAAGAGGTTTATTATATGATTTTAACTCTAGGGAAGGTGACGTTACTTTTGTTTTATAGCTGTATAGCAATCAGACATGAATGTTATGACATATATGAGGAGATGAGTTTCTAATACTGATCATAATTTTAATCCTTCTCTTTCCTGCATCAGAAATGTAGTAGTATTACAGGTCAGAGATGTAGTACAGAATTATGTGCTTAAGGAACAGATTTTCAAAAATGCATCTTCTGAGTTGTAAAATGAAGGTGATTTGGGGGGGCTTTTTTTTTCTTTTTTCCTTTTTTTTATACATAAAAAAGCTTCTAGAAATTATACAGAGTGCTTTAAAAGGATAGTGATTTTAACACCATGTTGAAGGAAATGAATGGAAAAGTCTTTTCATGTTTGGTTCTCTGATCTCTCCAGGATGTCTAATTATTTCTTGAATTGTGGAGTTAGTTTTCCTAAGCTTGTGTGAGAAGCTGTCATTGCATTTTTGACCTGGCATAAAAGGCCATGTCTGCCATCTCCTTTTATTTTTCAGTATGTCACAATATTTCACAATATTTTTCTTATTATGAAGAAAATATCTATATCTAAAATTATCCGTTGTATACAGCACTAGAATGCTTAGATCTGCTTTTATCCAAAATTTTCTAAGTTACATATAACAGGTTATATACTTACATATCTAATTAATAACTCCAATTTTTGATATTTTACGGTCTTAAATGCTATATCATGCTTTTATAGCAAGTACCCCTTTCACACAGTGGAAGTAAGAAAAGTGTCTCAAGTGAGACTTAGGCTTGTGTTGGGACAATGTTTGAATTTATCTGTACAGGTCAGAGTAAATGTATAAAACTTACTGAGCTGCTCTGAAAGGTTTAATCATAAGGGACAAAACCCTTTTGAGAAAGGTACTTGAGTTCGAAAATTGTTTAAAACATTTGAAAATCTGACTGTCAGGTTTACCCAGAGTATATATTCAAATGGATGCATTAAGAGATGGAATTATAACACTAATGTGAATATGATGATCTGAAAGGATAACATAACTGAAGTGAAGATATAAAGTAAAAATCCAGTAAAAAGCATATTTATACTTAGCACTATTATAAATGGGGATTTTTAAAGGTTATCCTTCTGTATAACAGCCTAGACTTTTTTTTTAACCTAAAGGAGTTTGTTAAGCATGATTTCTGCACACATTTTTCACATTTGTTCATTGTCCATGTGGGATCATGGGCTTTTCAGTATGTGGTGTTGTGGTAGTTCAGTTGATGAAACTAAGCAAAAGCCTAAAGCTAAGCATGTGCATCAGAGTTGTCTTGAAGTAAATGTGTTTGTGACAGGTAAATCCCAGGTATGATCCCATGAAGGGGACTTGATTGTGCATAATCACTCAGCAGAATGAATTAGTTGAATCATTTAATGCCAACTAAGTATTGTATGCCATTGTTAACTAAAAATGTTTACATTTCTCAGGAAGTCTCACTCTTTTTAATGCATGATATTGTTGTACCAATAAACAGAAATCTCGATTAAAGCCAACTCCTAAGTAGTGTAATTCACTAAATATTAAGAAAAAAAAATTACTTTATTCCCTGTTCACAGGAAATATTTCAGGAAGTAATTATGTCCTTCTGTTTCCTATAAGGGTAGCAGAGGGGAGCCAGGTCCTGCGGGTCCTCCAGGTCTACCAGGAAAATGGGTAAGCAGTTTATTTCCATATTCAGTGCTCATGTTTACTTTCAAGGAACTATGGTATCATCTGGAAGTACACTTACCCATTTATCCATGCAGGGAACTGAAAATAACATTGAAACAAGTGATTGTTGAGTTTCTTTTTCAGTCCTCTGTGACTGTGCTAATATTAGAAAATGCTGTTTTAAAGTATATGGAGATGTGTGGGACTTTTTCTTCTATTTAAAAAAAACCCCACATAAATCCTGTGATGTGTGAAGTTGGGTTGCACACTCCTGTGTGGGCTGCATGTACTTGGGGAATGCAAGCAGTGAAAGACTGGCTTTCTGCTAACAGCTATGTGAAACTAATGAATGGAGCACATTATGAATGCCACCTTTTACCAGTGCTCCAGCAGTATTTACACAGTAACAGTCAGAAGCATTAGCTGGGGAGGTTTTGGCTGAAAGAGCCTGCTGTTACAGAGGAATGCGCAAATCACAAAGTGCAAGGTCTTAGGAAGTATTTTCAAGAGAACCAGGCTGTCGTCGAGGGACTTGGAGGGTGGAAAGCCCTGTAAGCCATTTCTGATGTGTTTGTCAGCAATAAAATCATAATAAGACGCTGTTTAAAGGGCTCTATTTTGGATCAGCTCTATTTTCATCAGATAATCCTCTTTCATCAAGTTAGTACTGTTCTGGGAATAAGATTCTGCCCAATCTGCTTGTCAGGGTATGACCCTTAGTTGTTCATTTTAAAAGATTGGGTAAGTTTACATCCTTGACTTATTTTCACAGGGTCCCCAAGGTGATATTGGACTTCCTGGACTGCCAGGTCCTCCAGGCCTACCTGGTGGTAAGGGTGACCGGGTAAGAAATGCACTCATACATACAGACTGCAGTTTGACATCAGGAGTAAATACAATAATTGGAGCATTGTTTTCAGTTTTTACATGAATTAATGTCTGGTTTCTTGTTTTCTATGTAGATCTGTTAACTGCTTGAAAGTGGTGCTCTAGGAGCCCATTAACTACTTGTAGCTCATAAAATATGTAAGAAAACTCTTGACAGTGTTACTTAAGGGACTGAAATAAGATTGCTGGCATAAATATTTCCTTTTTTAGGAGTTTGAATGATTTAAAGACCTAAATCATATTGCAAATCATTGATGCAGCCAGATCTGAAGCTCTAAGTCAGGGTCTCTGGTCACTAAAGAGCTTTGGAACTTCAGCCCTGGTCTACAGTACATGCAATGCCTTTTACATATGTCTTAGGACCTGCTATAGAAATGCACAGGCTAATGCAGCTACTGAAACACCTAAGCATATATGCACAATTGCAGGATATAAGTACCTCTTCTAGTATTTTGTTAAGAGGGAAGAACTGGGCCCTGGGGATCTCAGGATACCTGCAGAAGATATCTTGCTTTGCTGAGTAAAAGTCAGTGAAGACAGTATGTAAACCCCCAAATGTTCCTTATTTTCATTTGCTTATAGGAGGCTACAGAGGGTGGCGTTCACTCACCAAACTTCAGACATCTTTATTATAGAAATAGTCAGTTCTACACTGTGTTTCATCCTTCTTACTTGAGGCAGCTATTTCAGTATTAAATGAATTGCACTTGTGAAGTTCCTCTTACTTTTCCACTGACAATCAAAGAGTTACAGGACTGTTAGTCAGACATAGGTATCACTGCTGTAGATGTCTTCAGTTGCACAGAGGAATTTTGCCCCTGATATGCTCCCAGTATACATCATAGGGTGGCTAGATAGGGCTTGCAGTTGTTTTTGGCAGTTTTAAAAAGCTGCCCAGGTACTTACAAACACATTTCTACGTCTTTGTTGTTGCTGAGGTATTTTTTTCTGTGTTTGTTTTGTTGTTTTGGGTTTTTTTTAATGCTGAGATCAGGAACGTATGTTTCTAGTCAAATATAAGTACTGACATAAAGCATTATTAGATTGGTAATGATTCATACTTTAGACTTCTCCAGAGGGAGATTGAAGGTACCCGAGGAGGCAAATCTGGAAGGAAAATAACTAGTATTTGTTGCAGTGCTGACAGTCTCCCACCAAAGATGCCTGATTTTCCTCATTTACTGTATAAAGGGTCTGGACCTCTAGGAAAAGAGCAGAACTTAGATGCTGTAAACAGACCCAGTGAGATTCAGGCTACAACCAGGAGGTTACTGTCCATCTAACTGGCAGATGACAGTATCCTATGCCTGGAGCTTTCTTTAAAATCCTAGGGTTAGTTTAATGCCCTGTGCAAATACCTTAAAGTCTAAAAAGCTGTACTAGCAATTATCTCATCCTGTGATTGCTTTTTAGCTTTCCTGTTTTGAGATGAGTGTCCGCTTGTATCCCTGATTAATTTTTTTATTTCAGTTGCATAGAGGCTGGAGTGAGTTTTCTGGGGCAGGCTTAAAATGGCTGCAGCTTTGCCAGTAGCGCTGATCTGCAGTACTTATTCCAAGTCACAAGCCTGGAGAGCATTGTGCCACTCTATCCTTTCTCTTTCCTGTTCAATTTGCGACTGCATCTGTCTTACAGAGAGCCAAACATCCCTGTCAGGGTTTGGAAATAGGTATCTCTGTAGCCTGTTATCCCTAGTCTTTGGGTCAATCACTGCTATCAATAAGTTCCAGACTGAAGCGATCTTTCTTCTCTTCCTGATTTCAACACTTCAGGGATCTTAGAAAGTTCTGTTGTGAAGCCCATATATGCGTGATAAGAGTTGATGTAAATAGCAACCAGAAGCCAAGTAGAATTCATAAAAAAACATACTTCAGTAGTCATTCTTGATCCCAAAGCTGTTAGATATTCGGTACTATCTGCTGGCACCTTGTTACATGCAGGTGATTTAGACCGCTTAAAGAACCTCTGCCAAAGGTATCAGCAAAGTGGTTTTATTGAAGTAAGATGTTGTAGAAGTGAGACTTAACAAAGTGTGATGGCAAAGTTCTCTCTATTACTGCCAAGGATATAACACTGATTCAAAGTTATCAACACAAAATCAAAGTTACCAACACCAAATCTTAGTGTACTATAATGCAAGGTTATGCGTAATATTGGTCACTTACTGAAGATCTGCAGTTGTTAAGGGCTCTCTCAGCCTTGAGGAAGAACCTTGAGAGGTGTCCCAGCTCAAGAGGAGATCACTGCCATGCAGCCAACTGCTTAGCAGGGAGAGCTCAAAGAAGGCTTACTCAGGCTGTCATATTTCTGGATTGAAGTCAAATTTATGGTTGTAGTCAAATTATGTGTGATGGAAAAGGTAGGCATGCGACTCCTTGTACACACAACATTTTTTGTCTGCTGACAAATGAGTCTTGGAAGAACCACCTGCTATTCATGTGTTAATGGCATGGTCAATGTTCCTGTTTCCAAGCCCCTATGCATCAATTCCTTCCATGTCACCCTGTTCCTGTGTGGGTTTTCAGAGAACAGATAGGAACTGGAGAAGTTCTTGGCCTGGTTATGGCCTAGGCCTTTACTTCCTTTGGAACCTGAACCAAACTGCCTCTAGTTTGGTCAAGGAGTCGAGTGCATCCATCACATACTTGACATATAGCAGAGACAGCAATACAAAACAATGTTACAACAATGGATCACGCGTCAGTGAATCTTACAGAGTGGTTACACAGGTATGTTATAGGTAATGGCCAAACGCCAGTATTCACCACTTATACTGTTTCTAATTCACATCTTTTGAATTGGTTTCAGAAACTCTAGTTCTGTCTGTTTTAGTAAATTAAGCAGCACCAGGCCAAGACCAAAATGTGGGCACTGGAACACAATCCTTTATACTATTAAATAGTTAGTGTAGCCCCTGGTACAGTTTTGGCTGATGCTGACTGGCAGTTTTGCAAACAATTCCTGGGCATGGTTTGAGAGGGATTTTTACAAATAGATAAGCAGTATGTCAAAAAAGTGGATATTTTCATATTTTGACATCTTACTCTATTGTCTCCATTGATATTTTGGGAGTCAATGTAGAATAGATTCATATAGTTTCAGCTGTGATTTTTAGGTTTGCTAATAAAAAATATTACAGGCCACGTTCACAAAAGCAAAAGCTTCTCCTATCTCAGCCTTATCTATTGGCAATTCTGTTGCTCTAAAGAAGGGTAAGTGGAGAAGAAGAACCCCCAAAATGATGTTAGGTTGGAAGTCAATGTCTTTTTGAGTGAGTAATTGGAAAAACCTTAATAAGGCATGATTTTGAGAACACCTCAGACAAAATAGTTTCAATGTTGCTTGACAAAGTTGGAATGTTCAGTTGGTCTGTGATTGGCTTTTTGTCCTCATGAACATAAGAACAAATCTGAATTCATTACATTCTGGATGTTTCACCTGTTTGTGTGCCTGTATCTTATGTGAATTAAATGGATCTCTGAAGTGGGAGAGAAAAAGCTGTATCTCCATCTGTTTTAGAAAAAAATTTTAATGCACAGTTATAGTTCTTTAGGAATGTGTATGTTTGAATGTGCGCAGACTGCAAAGAACGTTTAAGGATGGTGTGATTGGTTTTCTAACAGAACACAAATACTGAGATTTTCTTAAATAATACACTGTTCTAAAAATGAAATACATTTCCTATAGAAACAAATTACATATATTTGAAATTAATGAGGTCATTAAGTTATTCCTCTTTGGTTCCTGCCTGTCCACACAGGTACGTTTTGTTACAGGATTCTAAGATGAAACTTAATAATATATTATTTTTTTAAAAAGGAATATCATCTTTAAGATACAAGCCATTTAGCTTTGACTGTAATGATTAAAATACTAGAGACAGTTCTACTAAAAAACGTTGAGAATTAAACAGCAAGCCTGACAAGATTGTGACTGAACTTGGGAATGTCTGTGCTTATCCCACATTAGCAGGGCTGGTATGGCCTACAGCAATAAGGAATACTTAATAGGGCTAGAAAAATTTATACACTTACTGGATTTTTTGCTTATGACTTCTAACCAATTTGCAGAGCAGAGTTGTAGCAGCTACAAGAGCATCTGCCATGTAATGGGGAGATCTACTGTTTGACAGTCAGAATCTGTACCATTCAGTGTGGCAGTGGACTATATAGCATGGTTCCATGCTATTACTTGCCTTCAGTCTGTCAACTTAATTATATAGTAAGATTTAAGTGCTTTCATTGTAATTCTTAAAAATTTGCAGCTTTAAAGGTCTCTTGCATTAATGCTAGATGGCAGGGAGGATTGAAGATAATTTAGTATGCTTTTGAACCTGCAGTTTCAGATTCTGAAATGTTTGTTGTTTTTTTCTTTTTTTAATCTTCAACCTTTTAGGGTTCAGTGGGGGAACCAGGACCTAAGGGTGAACAAGTAAGTCATGCTAGAGATCATGGTACTTTCAAGTGACACTGCCATATGTTGCAGTACATTATGTTGACTAGATCTGAAGGCTGACAGTATGTCTTTTTTTGTTATAGGGTGCACCTGGAGCAGAAGGAGATGGAGGAGAAAAGGGTGACTTAGTAAGGAGTTATTTTCTCTTCACCTGATCTAGTATTCTGTTGTCGTAAATGAAAACTTTTAAGTATTGTTAAAGTGCTTCAAGCATATGTTTTGATCATTGAAGATCACATTTCAGTTTTATACTAACTGGGCATTGCAGAGCACAGCAGTTCTATTAGCCTGGTCATGCTATTCCTGCTGTTTTGAAAGCACTCTGATATACGCATATTCTATTATTAGATGTATAGTATTATACACAGTACAGGCTGCCTTGAAGAGGGGGTGTGTGTATCTATCTATCTATATAGATACATACGTAGAGAGAGACTAAGCATTTATATATAAATACACATATATGCATATACACACACACAAAAATTCTTGGCGTTTGAGGCAGTGAGGATGAGGAGGTAGTTTAACTTAGGTGAAATAGGAGCATAGATAATAAATACCCTTAACAATTCAGAATTGATGGAAATATTTTGTATTCCCTTTATCTTTGGAAATAAGATTTAGCAACTGGATGTTTGGGAGAGGGAGAATGGTCTGGGAAGAGGCTCTGCCACTGTGATAATGCTGGAGGAATACAGATACGTGTATATGCCGCAGGAATGTGGTATATTGTGAATTCACATGGGTAATGCCTGGGTCATGTGCCCTTGGGTAAAGAGGATTTGTTTTCTACAGAAAGAGAAATGCACTTGTCCAGCAGCTTCTGTGGGGGCCCATCCAGCAAAGCCAGAACTTAATCTTTCAAAAGGAAGTAAACTGCTCCCTATTTAAAAAATGGTAGCCAGGTTGTGTGGTAGAAATGAGCACTTTTTTCCTACGCTCTGCAATTCTGAAAGGCTTTCAAAGTTAATTAACAGCCCTAGTGAGCTAGATGTCCAGTAATTCAGCTTTACCATCATTATGCAGATTCCCAGGAAGCAACACTATAGGCTGTTCAAGTGTGCTGCCAGTTAGTCTGTTTTTAAACCAATAACAGTTGTTACTTCTGTGTAATTTATGGCCTGTTCCTTAACAGACACGGTGGCCTTTCTGACCTCTAGAAACCAATTATTTCACCATTTAGGAATGGTGAAATTTAGGAACTGGGAAAATAGAATTTTCAGAAATCTCTTAGAGACTAATACGCAATCACTGAAGGAGAAGAGTTGATCTGTTTTGTAGGTGATTTGTGACAAGATTTTGAAACCTTTTTTCCCCCACCTCAGAGGGAAAACTAAAAAATTCTAAATAGTGGGACTGCAATTCTCAGTCAAGTGATAGAGGGTTCTTGGGGTTGTTCAAGCCAGGAGCCAGGCTGCTGGGAACAGGAGCTTCTAGGGATTTGGCTTCTTCACAGCACTTGGGTAGACTCTTGCCTCGTTTCTGTTGTAGTTCTGTCAGGGCTAACACATCGCTGTAAAATACCTGTAAATCTGTCAGGCTAGAAAAACCTGTTTAAATAATGCTTCCTTTAAAGGTTTCCAGGTGGTCTGCTGTCTGAGATGTTGTCCTGTGCTGTAACTGTGGTTTGAGTGGTTAGAGCCATGTGTCTAATTCTAAGATAAGCAATACAAAACCAATTATAATAAACATGCTTTCTTATTTGCACCTTACAGAAATGTTTTTGAGAGGGAATTTTAGGAAAAAAATTAAAATTTAAGTTTTATTTCCAAATGAATTCTAAATAATTTGAGGTGCAACTTTGTGTAAATCAACTAAATATGTGGTGTTTTTTTTTTCTTATAGTGAAAAAAATCATGTCACGTTTATTGCATTTGTAATGTCTATGATAATAGATACTCTTCTAATATCATTTGTCTTACTTTTGCTTAGGGTGATATGGGATTACCAGGAGCAAAGGGAGCTGTAAGTATAATGAATAGCATTGCTACAGAAATACAGAGATCAGTAGATCAGATTCTGATTTAAGGAAGAAAATACAAATAATGAGCTGAGCTCTTTATCATAGTTAAATTGAATGACTTCCAACAGCATTTCTTCTGTTTAAATTTTGAATACAGTTAATATTAAAATGAATTGGCTTTGGAAAAGAATTCATGTCCTGAATTCTAAGCTCCATGAAAGAGAAGCATCATTCAGCAGCAGTTTTCTGGCCGTCTAATTTTTTTTTTTATTTTTTTTTTTTTTTTTTTTAGAAAATGAATGCACTCTTTGTACAGTAGGTGTTGTATAGAAAGGACGCTCAGTGCAGTGGCTGCGTCCAGCCTGTAATCTTTACACTGTGAAAAAGCTGGCAGCAGGACTGTGATGTCTGTGAAAGCAGAAGTATTTCTGGCCCAGATTGCTTTTTTTTTTCTTTTTTTTTTTCTGTAGAAATAATGAAATGATAGCCTTGATATCGATGGTGAAGAGAAGCTTGTATGTCACATAAGAGAAAGAATTTGAGAGCTGAACGCATTCTTTTATTTCAGGATCACTGAAGAGTAGGATTGTAACAGCAGCTGACAGTTTGGGCTATGATACTAACACATGAACAGTTCTGTCTACAGGGAACTGAGGTTGAACATAACAGAAAGAGCTATGCTTGTGTTCTCAGTGGCCTGTGTGACTTTGGGGCTAAGCCGCTGCAAGCCAGAGAGTGTTTACTGCTAATCAAGATCTTACAAGAAGGACATGAGGAAGAGATAGAGTAGAGGAGAAATCCATAGTTTTATTCCCCTAGGTTTTTAAAATCCTCTTCTCTTGATGAGGCCCTAGAGTGCGTGCCATCCTAGTAAGTACATACACAGGGATGAGTAATCCATTAGGGAACCTGATAACTCACCAGGATGGGCCAGAAAGCAATAATGGCTTCCTGGTTGTATAGTCCATGAAGAGAATTTTGCTGTCTTAATATATCTATGGAAGCATGTTCTTTGGGTTTTCTTCTGACAGGGACAGCAGTCAGCTGTCTTAGATGCAGCATAGCTGGAACGGAAATGGCTCCATCTTGTGGATCTAACTGATACCACAGTTGAGTAATTTGTTCTTGAGCATCTGTTTCAGCGGGTGTTCTTTTTTCTTCCCAGCAGATTTGGGAAGCCATAAGTATGTAGGATTTTTTTTTCTTTTTCTGCTTGTTTTGGGTTTTGTGGTGTTTTGGGGGGGTTGTTTGGTTTTTGGGTGTTCTTTTACTTTCTTAGTACTACTATTGATTAATAGTAAAATAACTTGTATTGAAAGTAACTTAGAAGTGCCTGTTGGCATAGGTCTCACTCTGCATGATATTTAATCACTTTTAGAAAATTTACTGGAGTGGAAGCTATAGCTTTATTTATTAAATGTACTTAAGTGGACATACTGATGTCGCCTTATCAATCCTTTCATTCCCCAGGCATCAGGATGCTTGTACTAGTAAAACAGCTCCTTCTACCCCTTCCCTGAGTGAAATAAGCTGGCATTGCATCTGTTCAGGCAGTTTGTCAACATCAGTTTGTGTGAGGATGTTCCCTCCCCTATGCCAGCAAAATCAAGAGTAGGCATTAGAACCTGTGTGCAGTGAGCTCTGGTTCTGACAGATGTAAACAAAGCAAAAATGTGTGTTCCCAAGCAGCCTGGGGCCAGACAATACAGGCTCATACTGTAGTACTCTCTGCAAAAGGGCATGAAAGGCATTTAGAGCAAGCAGGAAGCTGGAATTTTTGTTATTTAAGGAGCACTTAATGTCTAAAAAAGTTGCACGTGACATGCACGAGGGTAGAATTAGAAACCAAGTATCTGCTGTTCTTTGACAAAAAGCCAATGTCTTGTGCATGTCACTACGGGTGCTGATTTGCCTCCTTCCACAGAGTACCTTATTTTTCCACTTCTCCCCTTAAGTGAGGAATACAGACCTCATTTTAAATCACACAACCACTGACTCCAGTCGCTTATTTAAAAAGAAGCTGTTCAACAACTCTACATCCCAGCATTCATTGCTTTGCATTTACAAATAGCTTCTGTCACCATTTTGATATGTCAGAATGAGTCTAACGCTAGTACAGCAGTCCACTGAAATTCCTCTCTTTCGTTGTCAGGTTGGTAATCCCGGAGACCCTGGTTCCCGTGGGCCTGAGGGAAGTCGGGGACTGCCTGGCATGGAAGGGCCACGAGGTTCACCTGGACCGCGAGGCTTGCAGGGTGAACAGGGTGCCCCAGGTCTGCCTGGCAGCCAAGGTCCAGCTGTAAGTACTGTTCTCATGTGATAATTGGTATCTTTTGAACACTTTTAGCTGTCACTCACACCACTCCTGGGGTTTTTTTTGCATCAGGCGATACATATGCATGCAAAACCCAAGTGCCACAGTAGAGTTTGAAATACACTGTATCTCACAGCAGACACATTTGTGCACCAGAGAAATCTTAAGATTGTACACAGTTATGTCCTTGGGTCCTCAGCTTTCCCGTCAGTTCCAATTTTTTATGCCCGCCCCACTCTTGTAGTGCGTGTGAGACCATGTTTGATACGTGGGTGTATCACACAGTATCTTGCTAGTCAAATTGACTTCAGCTGGAATAGTTACACTTGCAGGGACTGGAACACCTTTTATTGACTGGTGTACTGATTTTGGATGGGATAGAGTTAAATTTCTTCATAGCAGCTTGTATGGGGCTATGTTTCAGATTTGTGCTGAAAACAGTGTTGATAACACAGGGATGTTTCCATTACTGCTGAGCAGTGCTTACACAGAGTCAAGGTCTTCTCTACTCCTCACAAGGCCCCATCAGTAAGTAGGTTGGAGGGACACAAGATAATAATAATAATTATTATTATTTCTTTTTATTCATGAAACTGTTTTTATCTCAGCCCATGAGTTTTCTCACTTTTACCCTTCCAACTCTTTTCCCCATTCCACTGGGGAAGGAGTGAGAGAGAGGCTGTGTGGTGCCTAGTTGCTTGCTGGGGTTAAACCACAACAACCCGACAGCATTTTTAGCATCAGACACACTTATAAAATGTACTGTGATATCAACTGGTTTTTTTAAACTATTATTTTTTTAAATCCTAGGGAAAAGAACCAACCGATCAGCATATTAAGCAGGTTTGCATGAGAGTCATGCAAGGTAAATATCGTAAAAAGTATTTGATGTTTCTTGTGCATTTAAATCAGGATAATCTACTGCTGTGGAGGCAACCAAGATTTTCCCACTCTTATCCAGAACAAATAGCATGGTGTCAGTAGGGGTCCTGGCAGAAAATCTTCCCACATGTGAATGTGGACACAATATGAGAAACAAGTCCCTTATTTTTGTATTATTTTTATATGTACTTTGCAGCCTCATTGAACTACCCGCTGATTCCACACTATAACTAGGCCATAGACTGGAGCACTTTTATGAAATACATACATTTTGTGTACAAATCACTTGCTAGGTTCACGTACATAAAAGTACACAACTTCACTGAAAGCTTGTTTTGCCATTTGTACTCATACACTATTAGATTATAGCAAACAAACTATATGCAAAATAGGTTAAAAAAAAAAAGGACTGCAGAGAAGCTTTCTGGAGATAACATACCATGAAATGAAAGCAATAGGCAGGTGTTCAAAACGCTAATTATGTTTGCTTAGTTCTACTTGACACACACAGAAATCTGGAGCTTTTCTAATACAGTTGAGTGCCGGGATTTACTGAGTATAAAAACTTGTGCTGCCCTGTAAGCACAAAAGAGACTTTTCAGTACTTGCTATTGAAGATGCCCTTTGGGACATTATGCCTTTGTAATGTTAAGAGTTTACCAGAAAGAAATTACTGCTCATGATTTAATCTAAAAATTCTCAGTAGTCTTCACTGTTCTTGACACTGCCCAACAGGTTTGTTTGGGTTTTTTTTGTTTTTTTTTAAATGTTCTATAAATAGGATAAAAAGGCCTTTTAAAGTAGTCTCTTGAAAGACACAGTAATATTGAGGAGGATTATAGTGAAATCAGATATGATGCTTGAATTTATTCATAACCATCAGAAATAGCAGTGAAGAGAAGGGTATGGGAAAAATCTAGACTGTCTTCATTGCATCTCTCTTGACACCCCCTATAATTGTCAATGCTATCATGTTTAAAAAAAAAAAGAAATAGCAATCAATCCAAGTAGGTCCCTGGAACCTTGTCAGCTTAAAGACAACTGTAACTGAAGTTCAGCTCCTCAGTAGGCTTTGCCTGCAGTGTGCTACCCCCAGTCTTCCTCATATATTTGCTTGCTATAGTTCCTATTTTATTTTGGATCCTACCCCACCCCCCTTCCCCACATCTTCTTAATACTTCTTGGTTGTGGACACAAAATAACTAGTCTTGCCAAGTCATGCAGACTTTTTATAGCAATGTCATATGGAGTTGTGTAAGGCTGTATCCAGACAAAGTTATTTCTAAGGCATGCTTGGAAGATGGATTTGAAGTCTAGCACAGAAATGTTGAGAGTACTGCTCATCTGCTGTTACAGCAGTGGCCTGAAAAGGGAAGGAAGAAAGGGAATAGCTAGCTTAGACCATTCCAAGGAATGGCAAGCTGATCCTATGCCTAATGAAGAGCAAAGCTCCTGCTGATTTACCTTAGGAAAAGATCAACATAAAATGTTCAATTATTTATCAAACTTGAGCTCACAAGGACAAATTTGAGGGTTTCTTTCCTCTGAAAAAGAAGCCTGCACTTAGGCAAACATAGATGACTGCCCTTGTGCTTTTCAGCTGTTCCTTCTTGCCAAGATGGATCTTGACAGGATTAACAAGTAGTAATGAAGAGAGAGATTTGCTCTTTTAAGAGGCAGCAATTGCATGAGTAAGTTTTCTTACTAGATGGTTGACATTTAAATGATAAAGTTATAAGGACATTTCTAAATAAACCATATACATCTGAGTCATTTCAGCCTGCAAACATTAAATTTTTAAGATGTAGGCTTCAGAGTGACCAGCTTCTCAGTACGCTTATGCAGTTTGCCAGTAGTAGTACTAAGATATTATCTTGCATATAACAAACTTTGTAAATAGCATTGTACATAAGGAAGGTGCCGTACTGTAATATGTCGGTTTCTATAGCAGAGAATACATTCTTCTTCATTGAACATGGGAATCTCTCCATTCAGGTTCATTCACTGCTTAATTCTGTCCTCCTGTTCATTGCAGAACAACTAGCTCAGCTGGCAGCCAGTCTTAAAAGGCCAGAATTTGGTGCTCCAGGTCTTCCTGGCCGACCAGGGCCACCAGGTGCTCCAGGGCCTGCTGGCGAAAATGGCTTCCCAGGACAGCTTGGACCTCGTGGCTTGCCTGGACTTAAAGGTCCCCCTGGTGAGATTGGTCGTAAAGGTCCTAAAGGTAAGAAATTCTGTAACTGGCTTTCGGTTGCCGAATGCTCCGGGTTTTTTGTTTGTTTGTTTCTTTTTTTCCTTTGGATTACAGGTTGTGGATGTATGTTGTACACATGCGAAGTCCAAAAAGATCCTGAATTAGGCACCTAAGCTGTTTCCTGTAACTTGTTGCCTCAGTTGCCCCAGTTATTAAAAGGCACATAGGCCTGGCCTCAGCAAGACTTGTTTATAAATCCGTTTTTTGTCATCAACTCACTTAATATGAGAAAGGACAGGCATCTGCCTTGAACGAGACGTAAGCAGCTGAGTCAGATTCCTAATATTAATTCCCCCTCTCATGGACTTTTGAGTTTTGTGGCTTTCATATGCTGAAAAATTCCAGCAGTGATTCTCCCTTTCCTCCACTCAGTCTGGTTGTGGACCTCACTTTCACAAGATTTGCAATCCCAAAAGCTAACGTAAACAGTCGGATTCATTCGCTAATCTCCAGCCTACTTTTCTAAGTCTTTCCAGTTTCTCACATTACAAGTGACTGATAACAATCTGCCTCTTACTTGGCATAATACTTGAGCCATTTAACATCATCACACCATGTACCACAAGCTATTGATTCTCTGGAAAGGACAAATCCATAATAAAATTGACTTACCTTACACTTTACAAAAAATCTTTGATCTAAGTTAATCTCTTTTGTTCCCGACTGAGAGGTTTTATACCCCTCCAAAGGATTATACAGTAGAATTTTCTGCAAAGTTTTATGACCACTATGTATGTATTAGTTTCTATTCAGCAGCGATTTCAATTTGTTTTCTTGAAGGAAGGTTTTATTTAAAAATTGTATTTCTGCACAAAGCTGGTCTGTTGCTGGATTAGAGTGTTTACTTTTGTCTCAAGCTTTATTTGGAAGTAAAATTGGGAAAGCCTTTGAGAGAAGGAATAGAGTACAAACAAAGCAAACCTTAACAGCATTGTTGCTGGAGCTCTGTTACTGTTTTCATTTAATGTAACGTCATCTGTATTCGCAGAAGCGAAAAGTGGAGATACAAAGCTGATCAGATATGCTGAATTTGATTCAGCACACAGCAGGCTGCACTGTGTTAATATTAAAAAGAAAATAATCTACAGAGCATAAAAACCACCAAACAAGCAAGGTGCTTTGTTTCCTATCTTAATTGTCATCAAATACCAAGCTACCTTACAGTAAACCTTGAAATACAACTACAGATACATGAGAAGTGGTGAATGCTCTCATGTGCAAGAGCTACCATGATGGTACATGGCAGGCACCCTGAAAAAAATCTCAGTGCTTCCCTCTGGATTCCTGGTAGTTACCAGAGTTCCACAGAGGTCACAGAGATGAACTGACTTTCCCCATCCGTTTGGGGAGTTGTCTGAGATCACAGCGAGAAGAAAAGGGTATCTAGGACGTGATAAAAGGGAAGAGGAGAAGGAGGTCGAGAATGGTTTAGAAGGTCATAATAAAGAGGAGATAGAAACACAAGAATGTGTTACCATGACATAGAGCAGAAGATACAAAGGTACGGTGATTTTAACAGCATCAACAACAGAGTCAAAAAGAGCTGGCTTAAGGAAGGATATTATAGTGACTTTAATCAGCAATCTGGGGTAGTGAAGGAGGGCAGAAACAGAAATAAGAAGTTGGAGAAGTTTGGGGTAACCAGCAGTAAACACTATTCCAAAGTGTTCAGTGGCTGGAAATAGCAGTATATGTGGGTAACCTGACATCAGTGCTTCCAGTAGCTGTATTTACAAAGACAGGCTGAATTGCCATGTTGACTAGGGAGACTGAAGTGTAGAGATTAGATTCCTTTTCTAGTACCCTGTGTGCATCTTTTATTGAAACTTGGACTTTTGCACTGACTCTTGTGTTCCTTTACATAGCCTCTTTTTGTTTCTGCTGTGCCATTTCTAGGCAAGCCACAAACCTAACAGTCTATGCTAATGTTCCTCACCGCAGTACAATGAAGTATGGAAGTATAAAATAAAGTTCAGTCAACTATTGTTAGGCCTATACTTGTGACTTTTGACTTGCAGCAAAAAAAAAAAAAAAAAAAAAAAAAAAAAAAAGAAAAATCAAGAGTTTACATAGGGTATTCACAAGTGGTAAATATACGTACTTTTATGAAATATATATGGTGAACAGAATTTGAACTTCACAACCAAAACAACAAAAAACGCTTCCTATTACTAAGATGCTTCTTGTTTGGAGCAACATGTGAATCTGAAGAAAAACTGGGTGCCTACCAAAGAAAAGTCTCCATAATACCAAAGGTTGTTGTTTTACTTTTATGAACACCTTATGTGGATGTCAACAGAATACTGTAATCTGTGCAAGCCAGCTTCTCTTTTCTTCAGTGTTCTAGCTGCCTCAAGGACCAGCACGTGAGAATTTTTTCTACTTAGCTGAGTTCACATGGTCTTGCAAGAGCCCTCGGCCAGTAAACCCAGTCTGTATTCCAAAAGAGCCTCTGTAGTTCTGAGTTTGGTTTATTTCTGTTATATAGGCTATGGCATATTTCATGTGGTACTTACTTACTGTCCAGCTCCAGGTGTTGTTTTTTGGTTGGTTTTTTCCCTCCTACATGTCTAGTTCTGAGTATAACTCAAATGGGGGCAAAAAAACCCAAAACAAATCCCAAACATCTTACAAGGACAAATGTCAGGACATAATTCAAAGATGCTAAGAATATATACAGCCACCTGAATTCTCTACTTATTAACTGCTCACCTCTGAGAGGGAACTTACTGAAAGTAATACTCCAAGCAGACTGTAACTAATGTTTCATGAATTTGCTTTAGGTGAACCAGGAGAAAGAGGAGAAAGAGGATTTCCAGGCAGAGGACTGAAAGGTTACCCTGGACCAAGAGGTCTTCCAGGTAAATATAAGAGGGTGAGGATAAAGAAGAAGAGATGTAAAAATTTATTCAGAACTGATACTTCAAGCTGTCTTGAAAAGATAAAAGGTGTCCATTAAGCAATAAACTTCCAGATAACAGTACTTCATAATTTTTACTTCATAGTTACTGTTACAGTCACAAATCAGAATTAAAAGCTCTTTTACTAAAGAGGTACCACCCATTTAAGTCAGTGTAGAACAATTAGGAAAAATGTATTTTTTTTAAAAAAGAGGCAGTCATACACACACACATATCTCTCTAATTGCCTATTTTTATATAACTATGTATATTTATATATATTTTTTAAATATATATGAAAACAATTTTTATATATATATATATGAAAAAAAAAAAATATATATATATATATATATAAAACAAAAAAAGCCCACAAACCCCAGATTATCTCACTATCTCATTATCAAGGCCACAGCAGCCTTCAAAATCTCCATTCATAATTTAGGACACTCAAAGTACAATTCTCCTTTATTTTTGTGGTAATTAATTGCGGTATCATGTAATAGAGGTCCAGGACAGATTCTTGCTGATAAATGAAGCACAGCTGGCCTCTAGTGGCCAGTGAATGAAAATAAACGTTATTTCTATCACTATCTCTCTACAGCATGTTTCTGTCTCTATATATATAGACAGAAATTACCAAAATTTGTTCTCTTTGTAAAAAGAAAAAAAATTCGGGTTGGTATATACTGATACCTAGGACGTCTGTGAAACTCAGAGTTGTATTCTTTAAAATTTATCATTAGAAGAGGCTTACTAAAATCACTTTAGTGCTCAGCAGTTCCGCTGTATATGTCTATTTCCCCACCACATCTGAGCGGAGAATAAAAATAAATTCTTGAGATGTCTCTTTCCGGAGCACTAACGTAACTCTGAAGGAGTGAGTAGTGTCTACACTTTCCTATGCATCACCAACAGGGTTGTCTGCAGTGTTGTACTGCATAGCTTTTAATAGCAGCAGATCTGCACCAGTATAACTGGAGAGGACTGGGACTGAACTTTCATGGCTGCAGATGAGTAAACACAGCCTGGTTGTCTGTTAGAGGAAAACCGTCCCTCTAAGTAGGCACCTCTATGGGGAACCTACTGAGAGCAGTAAAAACCCATCTTCATACACCTTTTACGAACAGGATGTTCAGTAAAGCTACAGGCGTACTAAGCAAGTCACATGCTGCCGATTTTTAGACCTGCATCCGCTTTTCCAGGTGAACCAGGCAAACCCAGCTACGGCAGGGAAGGCCGTGATGGTGAACGAGGTCTCCCTGGGGTGGCCGGTCAGCCTGGGGTTCCTGGTCCTCCTGGCCCTCCCGGCCCTCCTGGGTACTGCGAGCCATCATCTTGCAGAATGCAAGCTGGACAGAGAGCCGGTAAGAACACGAAAGGGCCGTGAACACGCAACGAAAGTGCCACGAAGCGTCGGCATCAATTTACTTCCCGCACAGACAGCTGAGTAAAAAATAAGGAATGAAGGAGAAATACAAACAAGAAGAAACCTTTCAACCAAGGTTGCAGTAAGGCATTTTTAACACAGTGGTTGTACGTTCTTTCTAAAGGTGTACTTTAGCAACACAAGCTGGACCATTGGTGCTTACAGAAATACACAGGTGATGCCCTCGGGCTCCTTTTCCCTTTGGGGGGGGGGGGGGGGGGAAAGGCACTTGTCTGTCTTTTTTTTTTTTTTTTTTTTTATAAAGAGTTGCTGTGATTTTTCCTCTATGTACGACATACAGTGAAATAACATGTCTTCAGTCAACAAATAAAGAAGGAACAGTTTATTTCCTTCAGTTGTAGCTATTCTTTTATGCTTATAAAATAAATTCCAGAGCACGCCCGAGCAAATTACATCATGTCATGCACAGTCATTTCATTGTATGTATGTGCTGTACAGGATATGCTAAGCCTCCCTCCGCTCTTCAGTTCAATTGCAGAAACACAGCTGGGAGGCTGGTCCTAGGGAAACCTACCACCCCTGACACCTTTTATGCTGTAAATCTCTGTAAAGGTATGATCGCTGGGTTGTCATGAATAAGCCATGTGGAATAACCTCTTCATCTTCCACTCCAATTTGTGTTGCATTTGTAATTTCATATGAAGCCTATTCCAGCTTGCCTCCTTCTATGTGAAATGAAAATAAAAGGCTAGTAGCCACTGTTGAGGGAATTTTAAGTCCCAGAAATATAGAAGTTTTATAGTAGAGATTACAGATTTTGAAGTAACAGCTGTGGGTGTACAAAAAGCAAATAAATAATGTTTTAACCCCCTATATGTTTTTGTATGTATGGTTACATTCAATACAAATAAAGAGAACAGCTAGAAGACCACCATGAGACATCCCAAGTTGCCTTTTTTTAGATAAACTCAATTTTTAGAGGAAAATGTGCAATGTGGATATTTTGTTTCTCTCTGTATAAATTAAACTATTTGTGGTTTTGACTTTACTTTCTTTGAAGTGTATTCTCTTTCAAAGACAACAATGAAACCATCCTATGGTGTTTCCTTTCATTTCACTATTAGTCATCCAAATTTGCAAATACAAACTGGCAGGCTTGCTTTAAGCATTGATTTTTTTTCCTAGCCCTTAATTGTCTCTGTTCGAAATAGTTGACCTGTATGCCATGTGAGAATAGAAAGAAATAGCACAATCAGTTGAGCTATGCGTTTTGCATGTAATGTGTAAGACAACACTAAAGGGAAAAGTACTGGTATAACACATACCCTAAAAGGAATTATTGAAAAAAGTAATAGATAAGACTTCCCCAAACCAAACCTGATGCTCTAGCTGCATCTAAGAGCTGCTTCTCTGGCACCTCACGTGTTGACAGAAAATGCCTGAATAGAGATCACTTGAGAGAAAAATGTCTGATAAAGCTGCTTACTAAAAGAAAGTATATTTGCACATTTATTAGAGACTTTTGAGAATGAGTTAAATGGGATTAATTTTTATAATCTTTCTGTCCCTTGCACAGCCCAGTATTTTAAATGAGAAAATATGAAAGAGGTTGAATTTTTACAATTAAGTCTTATCTACAAGTGTCTACTGCTCTCTCTCTAGTTCCACAGAAGCAACACTAGGTGAGATTTCAGGGAAAAGGGGGAAGAAAATAGGCATAAAGAAATATGTCATCCTTCCCAGAGACTCTGGGCAAAGCCTGAGACTCAACAGTTTTCCTGCACCTCGTTTGTCCAAACTTTCTCATAACCCACATCTCCTAATTTAACTCTAACAAGAAGCCATGAGACTAGATGAGCGCAAAGAATTTCATTCTCAAGAAACAAATCCAGACGATCGCATACCAAGTGATTAGCTTGTTCACACATAAAGGTGTTCTCAAAAGTTTTAGAATTAGGTCAGTTTTTACGGATCTAGGGCATAGTCCTCAAAAGTACTCCTTAAATAGTGCAACAAATAAAAGGTTAGTGGTAATGACAAAGTGTAGTTTCACCAGCAAACTTTTATTTTGACTATAAAGGGTGTAAAACTGTTGAAAAGAAAAAAACTAAACAACCGATAACAGAATTAAACTATTATTTTCCATATGTAACGCATAAACATAATGAATCAAAAGAAGCAACGCCCCCCCAACATTTAAATACAAATGTGAAGTGCTTTAAAAAATATAGTCTGAAAAATGCATAAAATTCCACAATGGAAAGAAACTCATGTAGGAGGGAAAACATTCATATGTAAAAAAACAAATCAGAACTATTACAATCAAACAAATTCAACACTGAGGGTCAATTCAATGCAGAATCTAGGTAAGTGGATAGCTTAAGAGTGTGACAGATTTTTCTGCCTTCAAGCCGATACGTGAGTTTTAACTTAAAATACAGAACCAAAGAATAAATCCTCAAGCCTATTATAAGTCATTATGGGACACGGTGGTTAATCTAAGTATTCACCAATCCCAAATCTTGTGCAAGAGCTGAAAAATTTTACTTGAAGAATGGTAGATCGTGTACCAAAAAAATACCAGGAACTGAAATTTATTAATGGCACATTCAAAAAATAAAGATTTGGAAAGTAAAGACAGAACTATTAATTTAAATGAAAGGTGTATCAACTGTGTGATACAGAAAAAAATAGTGCTAGTTTAAATAAATATATTTAGAAGGCACAAAGCAAAGAGGTTGAGAGGTTTCACAAGCCACTGACAGCGTGCCGCCCGTTCTAACCAGATGCTCCTGGGATCCCAGTGAAGTCCTGAGTAAATCTTGTTCAACATCGTAACATGCTATGAGATTTCTTGAACAAAAGACTAAAGAAAATCACTTTTACCCATCAGGATCTCTATCACCACTCCTAATTCTGGAGGTGTGCCTGCACTGTGATAAATACATTTTTTAGCTCCCCACTTAAGTGGAGGCAGGAACCAAGAGAAAAGTGTTTAACAACTGTCCTCAAAATAATAACCAGTGCTTCACAAGCCCACCTGGTTGGTATGTTAAAATCTTGACTGCAACGCTTTCCCTACTAGGCTACTAATAAGTATTAGTAACACTGCTGCTGAATACTGTAATTTTATATATATATATATATGTTGTACATCTATAGTTTGTGTACAGAAAGAGTTTATGTACGAGTTTATGAGTTTTCTGTCACAGCCATCACAGCAACCTAGTAGGAACGGCTACCAAAAAACTGTTGTGACTGTTTCACAAAGGCCCAAGTCTCTCTCTAGGCAGAGGAGCTCTAGAGCGCCGTGCGGAGCTCCTCCATGAGGCTGGAAAGCAAGGCGAGGGAGGATTACACTAGGGTTTGCTTCCCCGAATACCCTAGTCGTGATCTGAGTTTACCAAGAGCCAAAACACGGATCTACAACCAAATCTGCTCGTCCTTCAAAAAGGGAAAGTGTCAACGGATGATACTTTCAAGGTTACTTGAAGGACAGAGGGAACAAGAAACCAAGTCCCTTACTTTCCGAGACAACAGTGCTGGCTCCTCCTAGCAGAGCACAGCAATTGCGCTCCATGTACAAACGCGTGCTGCATTTTTGCAAATGTTTTAAATTGCTTAGATAATTGGGTGAAATGCGTGTGCTGGACCTGCTCATCACTGTATTATTCTTTGGCCTACTGTAGTCTCTGCTTCCTTTATACGTGAAACGCAGTCACTGCGGCAACTCTGCTCATGGCTCACAGGTAAAGAAGAAATGTCTTTATTTTGTAGGGCACGTTACTCCCATCTGATTTGTTACCGCTTCAGTTTTATTCCCCTCAATCTTTTGTTTTACTGTTCTGTTTTGCTTGCTGTGTACGCATTCGAAAGGACTAGTAAAACCGTGGCAGCTTCAGGCGATATATGAAGCAAGCCTGCTGAAGCCACTACGGAATTTAAAGAAAGAACATCACGTTAGCGGTCAAATCATTACCTAGCATCCTTTAAAATGCCAGTGATGTAGGAGTTCTCTCTTTTTCTCCTGGGACTGTTAGGCAGCAAGAGAACAATGAAAATACCTAAAGTTACCTACAGTTAAACAGTTCAGTGAATCAGTTTCTTGAATAAAAGTGATTATGTTATACTCGGACAAGAAAGTTATCTGCATCTGGTTCAGAGATTATATTAACTTCCGTAAATTTTACATATACATATATATATATATATGTGTAAGGCCAAGGTTTTTCACTTTTTTTTTTCTTCTCGTTCGTAGTTGCATCCTTCCTCTCGTGATTTGACACGGAAGGAAAGGTTGCCATTTCTAACAGAAGCACATCCAAAAAGTATGGGAAACATTTCCATTTCCATCCGGAATCCTATTTCAGATGTAAATGGCCACATAATAACGTAAAAAGCAATTTTCTATCCACTTAATATGTTTCCATTGAATTGAACCTTAAATGTTGCAAACCAAAAATATAATGAAGGAAAGAAGCAACCAGTTGGCACGTACTGCGATTCATTCAGCGACAGCTGCATATCATTCAGAAATGAAAGAAAATAATAAGGTATGTCATTGAAAATCCTTCAAATATGTTGACTGGAGACAGAATATATTTACATTGAAACTTCAGTAAATAATTAAACACATTTGTGTTTGTAGAACAGCAGACTTGGAGATAAAACTGCTAAAAGACATGTAGACTACATTCTTTTTAGCTACAAACTTCTTTTGGTCTAGAATCTGTAACATTTGTTAGCAATTCATACTTGAAAACCACATTTCCTTAAGGTATCGTGGAGCTTGGGTTTTCCACTTAAACACCAACCCAGGCAAGGTCACGGTTAAACTTGTTCTCCATGGCCTACAGCCACCTACGTGGGTGCAGATGGATTTGAACATCCACCCAGTACAATCTGGTTGTAGTGGACATAACAGATTTCATGGAAAATCTATATGACTCAGTACATCCCGAATCGAACAAAAACATGATAAACCCTGCTCCCAAACCAACCTTGTTTTGATTCCTGAGATTCTTCTCATGTTCGAACATGCCAACGTTACAGCCGTTCTACTGCACTGGTCAAATGCGAGGCTAGAGGGTGGCTTCACGTAGTATATTTAGAGAAACAAGTTTATAAAATGCTAGTTTCTCCCATGGGGTTTTTACAAGACTTGTATGTAAACATTACAGGAAAAGAAGAACAAAATTGAGCGTGCGCTGACATGAAAAATAGTATTTCACCCTCGTGAAAAAGAAGAAGCGCCAAAATATTTTGTGTGATTATCCATTAATTTAAAAAATACACTTATTTAATGAGGCTGTGCATATCTAACATCTGTCATAGTCCACAATCCTAAAACATAAGCGGAGGATGGATGATACAATCAATCCCGTTTCCATATCACAGTGCTCTTTTAGCATTGAAACCAAATCCAGTTTAAGACAAAATTATTGGTTCCTAAAGCATTACTAAGCAGGCTGCACTGTTACTCGATCGTACGAAGTATGTTGTTGTAATTTTTATTAACCTTAGCAGACTGCCTGCTCCTCTAGAGCCAAACATCACTACAGTGAACGTAAACGATGCCTGAAAGCGGGACATCCCGCTACCTACCGCATGTTCTTCTATAACGTGTGTGTATATACAAAACACAAATAAAATCTAAGACTACCACTTAAAAACAATCCAAGAAAGGCAGTATTTCTGCAAATACTACCATGCCAAACTAAATGGATTTTAGGGGGGAAAAAAAAAGAAAAAAAAAAAAAGTCAGGCTCAAGAACAAAATCAGAAACACTTACTCTTGTGCCATGAGCCTTCGCAGCACTGGGGCGTTTCTTGCGCGGCCGAGCGAGTTAAGCCGGGGCTTTGTCCCTTGTACTGAAAAGACGTTTTGAACTCCACCGTGTGGACAAACGGAGTCATGTTGCAGCCTCAGAAAAGTTTCCCTCTTACCAATTTTATTACTTTCTTTAGGCAAACTGAGTAGTTCTGCACACAGCTATTTGAAGAAAATCCCAACACCTTCTTAGTAGGCGATAAAGCAACTTGCTGTAAAATATAATGATCTGATCCTGAACTAGAGCAAAGCTTAGAGAGCTTTTAAGAAAGGTTTAAAACATTTTGACAAAGATATTTCAGTTCAAAGTCCTGTTGCACGTAAACATTCCCAAATCAGAAAAAGACCTTACGCTACTGGAAAAAATAATCCTCTGTGTTTAGTTCCTTGCAATTCTTACTGCAGCACAGACTGCTCAAAACAGATACGAAATTGAAAAAGCAAATTGAAAAACAGATTAGCACTCCGCTGCCCACCCCGGCCCTCTTCCCAAAACCTAAGACACCATTCTGAAACTGCAAAGACATTTCAGGGGCTAAACCTCAAAATCATGCAGAAGTATGCTTCCAGCTACATTCTGCTACCAATTCTAAAAATATAGAGTAGGAGCAAAGCCAGCGTGAAGTAAAGTTAAGCTGGGATTAATGCTTTTCTACCTCAGCGCAGAATGCGGCATCTTTAAAAAGGTATTGAGATAGCCTGTATAAAAAAATACCCGTTTTCTCACGTGAGAAAATGAAAGTGGGCTTTTAGCAAAATAAAAAAACCAATGCAACAAGATAATTACCAAAGTTACCTGCAAATCAATTGAAAGTGTTCAAATACATTTTAAAAAGACCTTTAGATTTGAGCCTATAAAAAGAAAAAGGCATCCGTAGGAAACATAGATGAAAAAATAAAACTTCTTCAAATATAAAAAGTGTTCTGCTTTCCGATAGGTTCAAGTAAATTAACATACAGCAATTGCATCCGGCAGATAACAGATGCTCGGTTTCAGCTAGCTAAAAGGCCCAAAATATACACATACCACTAACGCGGCGCAATAGTCTATGTACAGCCTTCCAGGTCGGGGGCTGCTCGGAAACCTCTCAGTCACGCGGACGCTCTTGACAAGACAGCACCCTTTTCGGTATTATCACAGAAAACGAAGTTTAAAATTAACTTACGAAGTAAAAAAATATCTCAATTTTTACATACATTGGAATTACTAGAGAAGTAAAAAGAAATCGATGAAAAAAAAAAAAAAATAAAAATTCATGCAAGATACCTGACCAGCAGTTCGTTTTGGCCGAATGGAAACCAGTACCTGGGGCCCGTTCCTCCGCTGGTGTGCGTACGTACGTACATACATGCACCGACCCAGCCGTCGCTGCAAGGCTCCCGGCTTCGCTCGCCGGCCGCCCGGGCAAGCCCGGCGCTGGGTTCCCTCACCGCCTGCCGCGGGCACAGGAGGTGTGGAAGCGGAGCGGTGTGGGTGGTCTTTCTTTGAGGGGACGCGCAGGCAGGAGCACTCGTTCCAAATGTGCCTTCGCCCGCCGAGCGGAGGCCTGGAGAAGGGGCCGGTGTTGGCTCCTGAGGGACGAGCGGAAAAGGAGGCACGAGGACCGCGGTTCGCCCGTGGGCTTTGACCCGTCCGTCCTCGTCCTCGTCCTCACGAGGGGCAGGGAAAGCAGCCTGACCCCCCCCAAGGGGTCCCCAGCCGCAGGGCGTTATCACAGCTCGCGGATTCCCTTCAGGAGATGGTTTCACGGTAGCCCCCAGGTTCTCTGCTGTCCTGCCCTCTCCTGTCCCGTTTAGAGCTCTCGGTTTACTGAAAGAGCTTTGTGCCAAGCACCTTCTTGCCTCCAAACGTCTAACTGACTAACGAGCCGAGCGGGTATGCTTTCATTCTCCAAAAACATCGTGCCTGAAGGCTTGCCTGCGCTCCCCAGCTACCTGGGTGAGCTCCACCACCTCCTGCGCTCGCCTCGCTCCGCCGGTCTGGGTACAAGGGCTAGGAACGCTATTCAGAACAAATGCCAACGTGGTGGGGTTTTTTCTTTTAAAGACTCCCGTCAGTCACTCCTCACTGGTTTTTAAGCAAAACCCAGAAGTCAGCCAGATCCGTGTCTCACAACAGCTCCTCTGGAACGCAGCACTTCAATTTGGGAGCGCTTCCCTGGCAGCTCAGGACTGCTCAAAGTCACCAAAACCACTTCCCTGCCTGATGTGGGAGAGGATGACCGGCTTCCTAACGGCGGGGCAAGAGCCCTCAGTCCTGGTTTTGTACTACGGATTTATTCTGAGGTTGCGGGTTACAGCTGTCCATGTTCCCTCAATAGCACCTGCACTTTCTATTGCACTGTAGCAAATTCCGTAGGACTCATGTAGGATCATCTGTTTCCTAATAATCAGGAGTGAAACTTTGGCCGATCCTCCTCCCTCCTTTTCAGAATCAGCCTCTGCGTGATCGATTTTCTCCATCTTTTCTTTTGCTCAGCCCTTGGAGCTCTATAGGATTTACACTTTGTTCCGTTTTCCTCTTCATTGGCAACGTCTGGTCCTGCAGGATTTTCTGAATACCTGCAAGCTGCATGCAGACGTCCTCTCGGTAGTACACCTTTCCAAGGAGGGATTACACCAGTTATTAGGACCTGCGAGTCTTGGCGTTCTACTGTCTCCATGTTCTTCTCAGGCTTATTTTGGCAGATGATTATTGCAGGAGGAAGAGGCAAACTGTGCCACAAGTAAGATTAGAGGCTTGTGAAGTTCCTTCTTTGACTGTCTCACTCTGTACCCACCACCCTCTGCTCTAAAGCGAGGGATCGCCTTTGCTGTAGCAGACGTAACGGCAGAGTAGCTTGATTACAGGCGATGATACTACACTTACTAAGTCCACGTAACGCTTAGGAGACGTGTCAGTTCTCAGCTGGGAACATCAACACCAGCCCCTAGCAGTTTAATATCTGGAGTATATGTAGCCACGACTAAACGAACGTACAAGCCCTCAGCTGGGACAACATCCAGTCAGGAGAGAAGCTTCTCGGGGCTACATCTGGCAATTTCCAGTCAGTCCGAAGCTAAACGTCGGATGGGATTAGAGAGATGCTAAACGCGTCTTCGTTCCCGTCTTCGACATCGAGGAAGCGACTGAAACGGTGAGTAGCGTTCGTAGTGCACGGCGCAGACCTGGTTCAGAAGGTGTGCCGGAGCCTCCGTGAGGGACGCAAACATTTAGGCTGAACTGAGTTCCCAGCGCTCCAGCTCAGGTCCTGCACTCGCCACGAACAGGTACTCTTTAAAGCTTCAGAAATGCATTTTCTCCTTTTCGACTTCACCACCAGCAAGAAAAATAAAGCCAGCTTACATACTGAGGCATACATACTGTCTTAAGTTATAATAAAATATTTTTTGTTTGAAGAAAGAAGCTTATGAAAATTATTTGGGCCTATTTTCTCCTCTAAGCAAAATAAATATGAGAAACATAACACATGGAATGCACTCTGAAAAATATATGTCATCATTTCATAATTATGACACTGCAAATAACATAGAAAAAGGCTCAATTCCGTGCCTCATAAATTATCTACATACCGTGCAGTGTCGAGGGGAAAAAAAAAATAATAAAAATGCACCAAATATTTCAAAGGTTAAATTAACTTATTGAGAGGAGTGAAAAGTGACGGTGAACCCATGTGTCTAGGGGACAGGGTTTTTATTTCCCGCTGCTGCGTGACCGAGTCTGTGATACGTGGTAATAGCAATCTGCCGGATTGCATCTCCCGTTGGGTCCGGGTGGCCCCTGCGGTCCGGGTGAGCCTGGCGTTCCCGGCGGGCCTGGCAGGCCGGTAGCTGGTAAAACAAAATTAGAATTAGCAGAGCCCTCGCCAGAGCATGCTCAGCGCCCCGCGTTTCATCCCTGGCACTCAGCTGCGTGCCAGCTCCTCCGCGAGAAGGCAGGCGGGTCTGGCCTCACGCTACGACCGAGCTTGGGAGGAAAGGCACGGGTCTAAAACCGGCGTGAAGACCAGGAGAAAGGCCTGTTAGTTCATAAATAACAATAGCAGAAATAAATCTGGAGACTTGTACCTTCAGGGCCGGGTGGTCCAGGGTTACCAGGCAGTCCAATTCCAGGCTCGCCTCTTTCCCCTTTCTGTCCTCTATAACCTACACAGAATAAAGACAGGAAAATAAGAGCGTCCTCTTATTATGAACAGTGATCTTGCATATATCTTGTTGACAGGAAATTACCAAGAGAAATGTAACTGGGAAAACACACGCTCACTTCTTTTTCTGAGACCGGTGGGTTTCTTTCTGAGACAGCTCTTATGTTTTTAAGTTCCTTCTGGAAAATACGAGCACCTCTACCAGGAACCGTTGCATCCCCTGCCAGAGGGCTCTCCCTGTGTTCACTAGCTGGACCTTTCCCCGAGATTTTAAGTCCTGGAGTTCCTCTAATAAAGAACCAACTGTGTATTCTGTTCCAGTGTTACCCGTTCGATGAAGTGACGGAAAGCACCGACCCAAGGGCCATCGGGGTCTGAGCAGCCCTTCTCTGATAGCCCACAAACCGAGACTTCGCCCTCTCTGCTCTACAGAAATCTTTACGTCTGCACTTTTTAGACTGTAAACTGGTAGTTCTATGCTTCGATATTCCACTGTATGTGAGAGAAGACCCACTCCCACTCCAGCATTACACGTGGAATGAGGTGTCTTTAGAGCTCGTGCAGATTTTGGGCTCTAGCATGCAAGACCTACTTTGACCCAAGTGGCTGTAGGTTATTAACAAGGTGTAATTACTAATTATACTTGGAATATTTGTGTCCGTTTTCTTCACAGGCCATAGGTTTGTATTTCTCTAAATAGTCTCCGTCTTCTTGGGTGCTGCAACCCTTGTTTCTTTTTCCTTAAACTGTTTGTAAGAAGTATTATTAGTTGGAAGAGCCCTGGCTGCTTTAGAGTAGAGAACTCATGGCTATCAGTATAACAGTTTGCTTAATATTTCAAGTTAAGAATCCATCTACAAACGTACCTTTTCTGTTTAGACCATGCAATTTCTGTAGGACAGGGGATGAAGGCATTTTTAAAGGAACAAGTGTGACACCTGCCACAACGCCTTACTTTAAAAGGGATTATAAGGAAACCTCTTCCCTCCCCAGTTCCTCAGACGCTGGCATGTAAGGTGACATACGCTGAAGATTAATTTGCCAACTTCTGGTCACATTTAGAATTAAATTTGTTCTGCTTCAGGGACCAGTATATTTCCACTGTCACGTATGCCATACAATAAACTTCCTCTTGTGAAGAACTGTAACTTAGTGTGAATTAAAAGAGAAGAGTCACGGCCGACCAGTCAGCATAGCGGTACCAAACCACCTGATGTCTCATGAAGATTAATGGGCACTGGCAGATGGATGGCAAAAGTTGTCTTGTCAATGTGCTGCGGTCTATGACAACACTGGAACTTTACAATCCAGAAGGACACTATTGTAAGTGCCGCGGGTACCAATTCAGGGTTGTTACGACAGACGCAATGCAGTAGGAAGGGTACACAGAGTATTCAAGCTTTCCGTTAAACACAGGCTCATTATACACTTTGGTAGAAAGTCTATTATCTGTTGCAATCATTCTAGGTTTCAAAACAGAGCATCGATTATCCTACTCTTCTCTCAGCACCCCAACGAGGAAATTACAGTGAGGTGGAAACATTAGAAAATGCATGCAGTGACATGCATAAGGTAACAAAAGGAAATCAACTGTTTAAAAGCTCACAGAGAAGCAAACTTAGTATTAATCATGCATTCTGGTCACTGAGCTGTGTTAGGCAGAATTGTACAGGGCATATAGGCGCACAAGCTATAAAGACTCAAAAAGGGAATAGGCGGGTGCTTGTACTCAGTCATGAATCTTGATTTTGCTCTTTAATGACCATAGTGGTATTTACAGCTACATCGAGTTGGTTTGCTCCGAAAATCTTCTGTAACGCATAGTAGTTGTTACTGTTTCATAAGCTCAACCGTACAACCACAGGATCTAATACATTTCCTATTTATTATATATACCTCTATGGTTCCTAATTTACAACAGAAAGTTACAGTACATTTCTCACTACAAACCCAGTTAATTGTAATTTTACAAAGCAGTGCTGCCGCTAATCATTTGGTTTGCATTTCTTTATGTTATGGGGAAAAGCGAGAAATCACCTTTACGATATATCACATTTACAATCTCCATGATAACCGTTACTGTAGGTATCTGAGACGTTATAATTGAAAAGGGACTGAGATAGACTGAAAGATTCCAACTTCGCTGGAATTCAAGACAATAAAATAAAAAACAACCCACAATAGGACAAAGAGCAGCCTGCCAATGCAAATATATGATCCAGGGTAGTGTAAACCATTACCGGCTGTATCTGAATACACATGCAAAGGTGTAGGTGGTACACAGTGGCAGGTAAGTTCCCTTGATACTGAAGTTTAATACAAAAATTCCCAGATACCTTTTCTAAAAATAAGGCTTTATTTCACAGGGTGTAAGCGTATATGTAAACAGGCCTATATGTAAACAATCCGAACAATGTAATGTGTAATTCTGGCAGGAAAATATTTGATTTTCAATGAGGTATATTTTGCTCAGAAGTAGGGCCATGATTACACTTCTGGAGGATAATATCACCTTCTCTCTGAGCTTAAAGTGACAAACTCATACACAGTCAAAGGAAAATACACATAAATTGGATTTTGATTTACTGTTTTTAACGTAAAGGCACATATAAGATGCTGTCTATTTTTACCGGTAGAATTACAATTCCAGTAAGAGGTACCTGCTTAATTCAAAAGGCGACAGCTTTAGCACAGCCTTTCACTCGAGTTCCAGAAGTTTTGTTGTGATTTCTGCAACCCAAAAGTCATGGTATGTAAACACGTACCCAACGTGGGCAGTAGGGTACACACTTGTATGTAGCAAGTACGTATTCAAACGGATAAGCTTTCTTCTGCTCACAGATGAGTGGCAATAGATAAAATACAGCTCTTGGTTTGGTTCTCTCCGCAAACATCATGGCCAGAAGCATCGCTATTGCAACACCTTCGACTCCACTTGGAAATGACCCAAGTTCGTGTCTGTGAACTTGGAGGTAAAAAATCCTCTCATTTAAACAGCTCCACAAGTTATTCCGCCTGTGTCACAGAGACCCTCTTCCATCCACATGGATAATGCTGCACCTGAAACTAGCGCGTCAAGTATCTAGAGAAATCTGAGGTTCTTTAACACAAAATAAGAGGCAAACACACATTACCACGACAGGGAACAATGACACCAAAGTATCCACTGTGTTTTACTGTGCAAATACTCTGCGTTCTTAAAAGCAAACAACTGCAAAGCAATAGGAAGGGTGCTGAGACCGAGCCCTCTCATCCAGCCTCCAGTGCCTATTCTGAATTCCTTCTGTGTGTTACAGCCCTCTCAGCTGAGAGATAGTAGCTGTGTTTGAAACCAAAGTAAACCAGGTTAACTTTACCCTCCACAGCAACGAACATTTCACAGGACCTAACGCCTGAAACCAGTGCAGCTATTCAGAAGAGTGACTGTGTCTGGACAACATCCACTATAACGGGTTCCTGATGTCAGCCAAGGTTTCTACATGCTCCCATCACACAAAATAATAATTAGAGTGAGAGACACAAATTTTACAACAGAGATTAGCAATAAAGATAAGGAACTTTCACTATTCATCACATGGTATTTGTCTTTCCTGCGCTGTGATGTTTGATTCCTCCAGGCTACCATGAGTTAGGAGGACCGATAAAAACTCCATTTCCTTAATTTGATGGAAACAGTGAAGTTTAACTAAGATGAAATCTATTTTTCTCTATTGAGAAAAAAACCAATCATACTAACATAAAAGATCTCTGGATTGCAAAATTATCCCAAGGTGCATTTGGTCTAAAGGACCAAAATTCACTTATTATTATAGTTTTAAAAATCCAATTAGGTCTGTGGAGTTAAGTGATCTAGCTCCTCTAACACATGACAACAGACTGTTTGCAAAAGGATGACATTGCTATAGCCTGTCTATAAAGTCTTGAAATAAACTTCCTCTTTCTCTACGAGACATTAGCATCCTTTAAAACACATTGAGAGTAAACAAGTTCCTCTGCTCCCCCTTAAGCTGATGCTGTACATTTCATTGGTAACGCTGCCTCACAGTATCAGCTTGCTGATGCATATGCCATAGGGTTTTTTTACATGAAGAAATGTATATATATTAAAAAAATCTTCCAATCGCTATTATATAAAGTCTGTTTAAACACCAATTGCATGTTTCATGATTTGTTGCAATTCTTTGTTGTTTTTTGTTTGCACGCTATATTTTCATTGAGACCGTCCTAGAAAATCAAAATTGTTTGTACCTGAACCACTGGGAAGTACCTGAGGTACACGATGAACAACCTTGCTGAAGGCCAGCAGGTAGCAGTTCTGGACTTCATTAGGAATGAATGACGCTACGCCCAAGAGCCTAGCAATTCCTTAAATACACTTTTTGAAGACCGTGCCTACACTTCCAAAAGTTAGTATCCATGTTTTTGGCTTCTGGGACTAACCTCTACCTATCGGTTTGCTGCGCAGAAGGAGGCTCTGGTGGAATAGGGCAAGGTCACACCAGCCCAGTTCCCGGGGGAACTGGCCCCCCACTGAAGGTGTCCGGAGGGACCCCTGCGAAGCCGTGGGTGAAGTTAAGCACCTTCCTGGACCCAGAGCGACGCCTGCCTTTCCCGCTGGCTGGCTCCGGCAGGATCGCTGCTCAGCGTGCGGCATCACAAACAGGCTCTGGAGGCGTTCGTAGAGGTCCCGTTAATTGCCCTCCAAAAATATCTCCTTCTTTTCGCTGGCTCTACGGGACAAGGGAATGTTTGACTCTGCCAGCCCAGACGTGTATTACTGCACATGGCAAAACCCCGGAGCCGGCAATTTGGGCTACACCCGAGTGAGAAATATAATAAGGGATATCCGTCAGTCAATACCGAACATGTATTATGACTTGGGCGTACGCGCACACAGCATGCTACCTTGATGGTCTCAGCCACACGTGCACGTAACGTGCTTCTCCAAGAAGTCGTCTGCTATGTCTTTTATGGCTGAAAATAAGCTGGAATATGGAAGGATACTTTTCAATCCGCTCAGAGATTTGAATTTCTTTTTACTGTCAGCACGAAACAATAACATGCGGAGGCATAACTGGGAAAGGCGTGAAGGGTATTTGTAAGTGGAGGCAAGACAAATTTTTGGTTTTCTTTCCTTGGAAGTATGATTTCATATATCTTTTGATGTATCAGAAAAGTAAACGTTTCTCACTTAGCTTACCTTTTCCTAATCAAAAAGGAGTATTGAGCATATCAGTAAAATAAATGGAAATCCTGCATACATGGGGCACTACTTTTAGTTAAGCATAAGGCATGAAAAAGCAGCTTTTTTTTTTTTCCTTTTTTTTTTTTTTTTCAAGCATAGCTATGATCTTTACTCTTCATGCTCACTAGCTGGAAATGAAGCCTAGGACAACGTTCCACTTCCCAGAAGCGTCTGAGACTATCCACCACATACATCATCATTGAACAATCTGGCACTGACATTGAAGTTGTTTACAGTGATCTGAATATTTAGGTAATGATGAAGTCAGTGTTGTAAGATTCTAAGCCTTTTATTGTTTTCCTTGATCCTTTTTTCTTGTTCTTCTCATTCTGAGCTCATCACATTTTTCAAGCTTCTGTCAGGGGTTTGCGCTTATCAATGTTAGTAAGTCTTTATTCTTCTGATAGCTTTAGGATCCACACATCTTCAGCTTTGCTCTCATGTTCTTCATTCCAGTCTGACTTGCTCTGACTCCAGAGCAGACCAAACTAACAAAAGATAATAGAGAACTACCTCCAGATAAACTGCAAATTACATATTACCCACCCACAAAATATTATTCATCGATAAATACTTTTTCCCTTTTATTGTGTTCTACTCTTCCTTTTAATCACGGAGAGGCTGACTCTACAGTAGAGCGCAGCTACAATGAGCCTGGGTCCCTTGAAGGTAATTTTGCAGTGAAAGACAGTTCAGTGAACCGGGAGCCCTACACTGTCCAAATGCATTGCAATGTACAAATTACCGTTTGGGGTTTAGTGAAAAGCCGATTACTCTGAAACTGATTTGTGAAAATAGATTACTTCACTCTAAAAAGAATTCACGTGGTAATATTTCAGTTTTCACTGCTTCTTAAAGAATAATATTTGCCTTCAGTTTTTCCTCCCCTCTGTTGTCTCAGGATCAGAGCTGAAAGCACTCAGACTTGGAGATCTAATTTTGGTTCTGAAATGAGATGGTCTCTCAATATCGAACAGGATTGAAATAGTTACATTAGAGTGCTGGAATAGTTTTTCTTACTTGTTAAAGTATTTTGGAGAAAAAAATAACTGCTACAGTAGTCTAGGTATCTGTCAGCTTTAGATATCTGTCAGTAATTAACTTTATCACTTATTAGAATAAAATGCACTGATTAGGAGTTTTTAATCAGTAAAATCCACACATTTACCATGGGTTAATATTTAGATCTAGTCTGGAAAAACATAAGTAAAGTTTTAAAAGTTAATTATTAGGAAGCTAGATAGGTAATCCTGGCTTATTTAACAATCATTAGCAGGTGTATAAAGATTTCAAGATACAATTCATGGGAACATTTTTTTGAATTCCTACCTTGAATTCCACGTTCTCCTGGTGGCCCTGGCAAACCATCCTTTCCTGGTGGCCCTGGTAATCCATCTTTTCCTGGGGGCCCTGGTTTTCCATGAGCTTGGGAGGCAAGCATTGCAGCAGGCAGCTTCAGCTGGGACACAAACTGAGCCATCCTTTCTTCATTAACAAAGGACAGGAGAAAAAGTGGGTAAGAAATCTGCTAGCAGAGTATGGGAAAATAAATAAATCCCTAAGCCCCAGCTAAAGTAAGTTTCTGGGAGTAAGGTGTTTAATCCTTCTAAATGTCAAGGTATTAAATGCTCCTAGAAGTACGGAGGCCTTCTTTGAAGTAATCTGAACGAATTTGTACCAAAATTTCTATTACTACTCTCTTTTACTGATGTATTCCAGTATTTCAAATGACTTCTGACTCCTGTTCATGGAAGTACTTAAAATACATGAACACGGAATAATTAGTACTTAACACCCCTATGCAGGGCTACCTTACATGTTTGTAACTCATATTACGTTGCAAAGTAGAGCTTAACTACCACAAACAGTTCTTGGAATGTGCTGAAACCCTGAAAACAGTTGTGAAAATACCTGTAAGTGCTCAGCAAACATTATTAATTGCAGAGATTTCAGCATGAACTGGTGGAATGAAGTGCATTTGGTAACATTTCAGTGTTCCTCAGAGGTAGACAAAATAGGTACTAACCTTGAATCTGTCTCATTTATACTGGATTAAAAAACTTAACTAAGGATTCCACAATTTAGCAGGTATTTACTGTGGTGGAGTTTTAAGATTTAAGAGAAAGATTAAAGAGAAGAGTGGGCATCAAAAAAAAATAAGCAAGGCGATAGAAAACAGGCAAAGTGAAACAAGCCAAAAATACTGTTAAGAGGTGTTCAAGCAGAAGCTTGTTCCAGACACCTACCTGAGTCATTGCTTTTCAACCCTGACTAAGAAAACGCTGGGGAAGAAAAATATTTCCTTTTCAGAGTAAGGACACACCTAAGAAAGCTTACATAGTACAAAGGCTTTGGCTGAATCTGGTACTTGCCTAAAACTGTGCCAGAAGATGGTGGTCTGCAAGGGAGCTCTGGAGCTTAGCAGGGATGTTTGGTGCAAAGGCACAGCAGTTTAGACCTGCGTGGCTGAAAGCTGTCAAGCCTTTCTCTCATTTAGATAGTCATCCACTAAGTGGCCAAAATAATTAGGTATTTCTATTGTCTCCACTTTAATAAATCTTTAATGTCTTAATGATACACTGTAGATACATACGTATCTGCAAAAATATATGACATGTATCTACAGTGATAGATGCATGTGTTTGCTGTTACGATTTGGAACAAACTGCCTTTTAATGCTAGTCTTTTACATAAGGAAATGCTCTGGTTAACAGATACTATAATATAATTATGTTCAAACAATTGTAAATTAAGTAGACTTAAACAGCAGTTAAGTGCAGCTGCAGCAACAAGGCAGCTGCTAAGTCCAACATAAGATGACATGTAAAGAAATGTATATAAAGGCTGTAGGATATAAAACATTTAGAACAGAATTTAGGATTTACATTTAGTTGTATAATACTTAATTTTCTTACCTTCAAAAACCTTAAGAACCTCTTGTTTGATATAATTTTTTATTTCTTCAAGTGAAACTGTATCAGCCTGATGAGGAAAAAAAAATGGTGATATGTAACAGAAGAAACATACCAAAGGCATTTTGTGATGCTACAAAAATAAAAAAATGCTGGAATTAGCATTAAAAATGTAAAGCTTTCACCAAAAATTAAATATTTTAATATATTTGTGTTATCTACTTAACTGCAAAGGCCATTTTATTGCAAAGACATTACAATATTATAAAGACCACTAATACCAAGAAGTGGAAGAGGCCCTCCCAACTGTCAGGATGATCAGCACATTATGTGTATGGAAATTAATTTGTGTAAGACAGTTGAGGCTGTCCAGTGACACCGCTATGCCTTACTTGCCTTTTGCATAGCATTTGCCAACTTCTCACCCCCTCTAGGGACTAACTGCTTTGATGCAGAGCCGACTAACTGGAACTGCGCTGCAGGACCAATTACTTCACTGGGAAAGTTTTTTAGAGCTTTACTCTATCTGATTGAGGGCATAAAGACCCCATAACGTGGATGTGTGCCTGTGCGCACAGGGAGACAAACCAAGGTATCTATAGCTGACGGGCAGCATTTCATTGTCTTTTGAAATGCTGATTTCCCTTTTATTGAGAATCATTTTGGCTGACTCCTTTTCTTTCTCAGTTGCAAAGACTTATACTTTAGCCCTTAAGCTTACGAAAAATGAAAATGAACAGTAATGAGTAGCCATACTGATTTGTCAGGAGCTAATGAAGTAAATAACTGAAGTTTCTCCATAGCATATGTTTAAAAAATAATTTCAAAATATCTGTTTGATCATCTGGATATATTTTTTTCCACCTCTTAACTGAACACTGAAATTGTCCCAGAGCTATCTTAGTTTTTTTGCTGCTGTGGCATTCCTCAGTTGAATTTCCACTGCTCAGCACACGCCACCTTCACGTCGTCTGAATTCACAAGCAACCAAGGAAAATGTGTATTTACTTACTGGAAACCCTGGGGGTCCTGGTGAACCTGGGGGACCTTGATGACCTGGTGATCCTGGATAGCCTCTGTCTCCTGGTGGCCCAATAGGACCCACATCCCCCTTTTCTCCTGATGGGCCAGGTTTCCCTCGTTCGCCTTGTGGACCTCTGTCCCCTGGAATACCCTGGTCTCCCTGTGTAAAATAAAAGCGGAAAGAAAACCATTGCACTCAGTGGAACAAACTAGGGAGAGTCACCCAGGCACGCTAAAGAGAAAATTCTTCCCTGTTCAGAAATAGATGTTTATGAGTCATGCAGGGAAGCTGATTTTACAGGCTGAACCTTGTCTCTGAAAACACAGGAAGTAACGCTTTGTTTTCCTACACATTTAATGTTGAAGTCAATGACAAAAAAATAATAGCTTGGCTCTGGAACCCACTTTTCAAGGACAGAATCTGGGTGCAGAAAGCTTATAGCCTTATCCAAGGATCTAGAAAAGTCAAATACGGCATAGGTAGAATTTAGGTGCTCAAATTCCCCCAGGCACAAAGCATCAGGCTTTTTTCTGTAACTTTCCTTAGAAGCCTATTTTATTTCTGTGTGTACATAAAATTTCAGTTAATCAAAGAAACAACAAACACACAAATCTATATATAATAAGTGAACTCATTGCAAGAAAATAAATTGAAGGTCAATGTTTCAGCCAGAACAGCTTCCTTCATGGCTGAAATGGCATTTAAATTTGTTTTATTTATAAGGAATTAAATCTTTTAGAGTGACTTAATGTATTAGCTATTAGTTCAGTGAACTACAGCTGTGGAGCAGAGCGGCGCAAGTCGCATGTTGGGACGGTAAATGAACAGCTGGCAGTTCTTAAGGGTCACTGACTGCCCTTGCTGCATCAGTTAAGCTAATTTTAGGCTCCTCCATAAGCAGCAAACAGCACCAAGAACTGACTACATCTTTACTAGATAAATTCAGAATCTACATTTATGAAGGGTGAATGAATGGAATTAATTGCATCCTTAATCTACAGCAAGTGCTGGTAAACTGTATTCAGATCTGAAACATCAGTGACTGATAAACCAATAAAAGTGTAGTTACGTTCTTAAGTCATATTTACATGACATGTAAAGATTGAAAAAGAAAGAAGGTAAGGTAAGGATGCAAGTAGGAGGTTGTATACCATTTTTATCACTTATCTGTCCTCCAATCTGTATGATTTCCAGTGAGTTAGAGCTTATACCTAAGCTTCATTACAAAGACCGCTGCAACCTGTAACGTTTTATTACATTAACTGAAACCATAATGCATTCCCAACTGGAGTTTAAATTGCCCTCAGTAAGAGCACAGAAGCTCTGAACTCTGAAAGGCTACCACAAGAAAAAAACCCCCAAGTTTCAAAATCAGACACCTCATCATCTCACACCAGTAATTTTAACCTCTGTGGTGGGTTGACCTTGGCTGCCTGTCAGGTACCCACCCAGCTGCTCTCTCACTCCTCAGCAAGATGGGGGAAAAGATGAGATGAACAGCTTGTGAGTGAAGATAAGGACAGGGAGGGTCACTCACCAATTACCATTAGGGGAAAACAGACTGAGCTCTGGGAAAATTAATTTAATGTATTGCGAATTAATAACGGAGCAGGATAGTGAGGCCTTCTGCTCGACCCACCCCCCTTCTTCCCAGGCTCAACTTCACTCCTCACTCTTCTGCCTCCTCCCCCTGAGCGGTGCAGAAGGATGGGGAATGGGGGTTGGAGCCAGTCCTTGATGCTTCATCTCTGCTGCTCCTTCCTTCTCACATTCTTCTCCTGCTCCAGCGTGGGTCCCTCCCACGGGCTGCAGTCCTTCAGGCACAGCCTGCTCCAGCGCAGGTCCCCTGCGGGGTCACAAGTCCTGCCAGAAAACCTGCTCCAGCCTGGGCTCCTCTCTCCGCGGGGCCACGGGTCCTGCCGGGAGCTTGCTCCAGCGTGGGCTTCCCACAGGGTCCCAGCCTCCTTCGGGCATCCCCCTGCTCCGGCGTGGGCTCCTCTCTCCCCAGGCTGCCGGTGGAGATCTGCTCCCCCGAGGACCTCCCTGGGCTGCAGGGGGACAGCCTGCCTCACCGTGGTCTTCATCCCCACGGGCTGCAGGGGAATCTCTGCTCCGGCGCCTGGAACACCTCCTGCCCTCCTGCTGCACCGACCTGGGGGGCTGCAGGGCTGGGGCTCTCACAGCTTCTCACTCCTCTCTCCCAGCTGTTGCACAGGATTTTTTTACCCGTTCTATCACACAGGCAGTACCAACATCACTCATGGGCTCAGCTTTGGCCAGCAGCAGGTTCGTCCTGGAGGCGGCTGGAATTGGCTCTGTCCGACATGGGGCAGCTCCTGGCGTCTTCTCACAGAAGCCACCCCTGCAGCCCCCATTACCAGAAACTGGCCACGTAAACCTGATACAACCTGTCAAACTGCTAACACGATCACATAGTCAGGGAAGCCAGCGTGACATGGAAACAATCCCAGCGTGGTTATGTTTATTGTGTTTCTCTTAAAAGACCTAACCTGCTGATATTGCAGACGCCTGATTTCCAGATTTAGTTTCTGGGCAGTAATACTTTGGGCAAAACTCTAAATATGCAGCACAGGAATGATTTCCAACAAACAGAGCTAATTTAGTTAATCAGTAGAAAAAAGACAAGATGTGACGTGATACCCAAAAGACACCTGTAACCCTTGTCAAAGACTCAGATTTTCAACAGTCGATGGGAACAGGAGAAGGAGCATATGTGCATTGGGGGAACTGGAAATGTACTGTTCTGATGGAAGAGGCATACTTTCTCACGTGTCTATAAATCTTAAGTTTTACAGGAAAAAGTGTTCTGTCCTGCATACAGCTATTATACCAGGACGTGTATTGCAACACCTTGAGAAATTCAGGGCAGAGGAAGGATTCTGACTGAGAAGCGGAACTTTTGTAGTCTGCAGGGAAGAGGCTCTTTCCTGGCCTTAACAAAGTTTTTGCTTCCATCCTCCATCTCCCACTTCACTTATAGCAACCTGAAACATTATAAAATTGAAGAGCAACTCCTGTTCTACCATATGTTATCGCAAAACTTGAAAGAGGTATAGCCTTTAATATAATTTTTGGTTTAGTCACTTTTATGGAGACTGAAGTCCAGTATAGGGAGCCCCTGAACACACCATTTTTTCTGATAGTGCTTTCAAACGAGAGCATACACACATGCATGAACCTGAATATATAAAAAAAGCTGTCTGAAGATTCACTATACTTACAAGAAGCCTTCATTAAAAACCTACTTAAGGCATACATATACACATAAAATTTCTCAGCTTTATAACTCTGCAGAGTAGGTATAGATAGCTATTCTACTAGAAATAAAGAAAAATGCAGGTTTCTCTAAGACCATGGTGCTATGGCAGTGTGAAGCTGATCCTGGAATTGCTTTTATTCTAAACCATTCCCATTTTACAGGCTGCCAATGTGTAGGAGGCAGATCAAATACTACAGCCACTTTCCAAACAAGCATTTTTTTTAACTGCCTCCAGCGTTTTCTTTGTGTTTGGAAGAAGCTCCTTGCAAAAATTCATAAAACTAGCTCATATCTCCCTCCAGATTCCTCTTTAAACTCTCCTCCACTATGAATTCTACAAAAAACAGGGTAGGACATTTGCATTTTGCTGTCTCTGCCTACGGTGTTGATTTATTCAGTCCTCCTCCTTTCTAGCATTCTCCCATCTCTCGCATTTAATTCTGTACTAAATTCTGTGCAGAAAGAACTATTGTTTTGCCTGGGTTTCTACATGGTCTAGTCCAGCAGGCTCTTGGTCTGTGATCAAGGTATGCAGATAATAGCAATAAATGAGCCAGCCACCAGGACTTTAATCTGTTGTTGAAATGACTTGAAAGGCGTATTTCTGATTGTTATAAAACACATGTTTTCAACTCATTTGTCACTCAGGTTTATAAAGTAGTAATAACAGCAGCATTTAGTCACTCAAAGGATGTGTAAGATTATTTCAGCCCAGGTGACTTCTTCCTTCTAAAATGGATTCTACAAAGATATATTTATATTAGACGTGAAAATCTCAAGAGTTTTATTCTGTCCTTCCAATTTTGATGCTTCTCTTTTCTGTAATTGCAACAGCTGGTCTCAAACTGAAGGAGTACACTGTACAGTGGTAATAATAATGGCTGCAAGAAAACCTTGACTTTGTGTTATTTTCTGTAATCACTGCAATCTCTCTCACAGATGCAGGTCTGTAATACCTGATCCAGAGGGGGGGAAAAAAAAAAAAAAATCAACTCCAACTCCCCCACTGATCTCTTCTCTGAAATGCAGACTTCTGCTGTGTATTTTGCTGTTATTTCTTAGGCAGATCTCTCCTTGTTTTCAACAAACTTTTTCTGTTCCTGCAGAATTGTAAGGAACAACTGACAGCTTTCTGAAAACTGCATTCAGATACTCCATTGGGCATATTTGTAACTTTCCTGTTATAAAAGGTTGCGAGAGATTTTGATTATCACTTGAGACAAAAATACTTCTGGAAATGGATTTATTTTTAAACATGTATCTCTATGTTTCTTTTACTTACACTATATGTGTGTATATATATATTTATACACATACACACTATATATACATGTGTATATATACATGTTTATTTTACTCTGTACAGAGGGAGCTAGATCGTGACATGTTTGCCAGTGATCCCAGAAGTGAGAGCAGATTCAGGCATCTGTGACCTCTCCGAGAACAAGCTTATGGCCCTATTTAGATCCACAGCTGCATGTCAAGGCTGAGCGCGTAATGTACTACACAGGAGGTGGTACAATAAGAAGGTTCTTATGTTTTATTTGGGTCCTTAAAGGCCGAAACAGAACATTGCAAACCGTTAATTTTTGGGACAATTATTGTAATAGCGGTTAAAACCTCATGTCTCCTCAGTGTCATAAAGCAGGATTTCCTTTTCCAGATTACACAGGGAGGTGTTCTTCTGATTCATCAGATAAATGTGGTATCAATTGGATTAGGACATCAGGGCTTTAGCAACGTTATAACAGGAGAAGAGCGTGCTCTAGGATTTTCTTTGCTCTAGCAAAATAAAGATCATCTCTCACCTTCCGTAACGATTCCTGTGCACTGTGATATTGTTACCATGAACAGAACTGTCTAAATATTTTGGGAAGCAGTAAGGTATTGCATTGGCATTCCTGCTGCCAAAGTGTAACAAGCTTGTTTTATATAAAACATGATTTGTGTTTGTGAGATACAAGGATCCCAGGGGTGACAACGGGGCAAGCTTTATAGCTCTTGCAAAGTCTGACAACAAGCTTCACAACAGGATTAGCTACCTTCCAATTTTCAACCTATTGATCAATTTACACTGTCCAGGCCAACTCTGTTAGAAAGTCTATAAAATGTGTTTGTCCTCTAACTGCAGAAGCCAATTCAATTCTAATTCCTTAAAGTGGTGTCTAGGACTAAACCTCTTAGCTGTCTAAGACTGCTAGAAGTTCACAGAGAATTAATTTCTTACTTTTGCCTGTAAATTATGCGCTGATGAGGTGTTTAGATGCTCAGTAAAAAGAAAGTTATTAAAACAAGGGCCTTACACGTTCTCCTTTGGGTCCTCTGTCTCCTGGCCTCCCCACAGCACCCTGAAAAATTGTTGATGAAAAAAGATAAACATGTCACTTAAAGGCTGTTTTGTACATTCATCTGTTAGCAGAACTGAAAGTAACTACCTAGGATAAACAGCTATGGTATCTGTGAAGAATAAAATACACTAGTATGCAAAAGCATGTTTTCCTACCGGAGGACCTGGCAATCCATCTTTTCCATTGGTTCCCTATAAAAAAAAAAACCCGGACAGTTTTTTAATAAATATGCTCATGTATATGCATTTTAAAAATATAAAGTGTAAAGCTCCATGTTTAGTGCTGGTACCAGTACATATTCTGCAGCTGCAGAGGCAGCAGTTTATGTGGTTACAGTATGGAAATACTCACAAATAGTCTTGACACATGTGAAATAACAGAGCTCAGAGCGATACTGAACTGCAAGCATATAAATCTGAGCTGAGAGCAGAGCAAAAAAAATAATCTTTGCGTCGAGATGTGCACCAACTTTAATGAGCACAGAACTTTAAATGACAAGTTATACAGAAATTCTGCAAATGTGGACCTGTACATGCACTTTTCCAGTCCCAGCTAGTCACTATA